>NW_010521100.1:0-13459 GCF_000687285.1 Phaethon lepturus
TACCCACAAGCACTTGACTTGGTCTTCACAATCATTATTTCTATTATGTGAATCTATGTGAGTTTATAATTTTCCTTCCCTATTTATCCATTCATTTGTCCAGCCTACTCTGTTGGGCTGCACTCTAACCTGAGCTGTGAGGTCTCTAGGACAGACTGTGTGTGTGCACAGTGCCTATTGCAACGTCCACTTATCAATATCCTTAGCTCTCACTTAGAATAAATAGGTCAGTTAGCATGTTATATGCATACCAGGATGGTGACCAGTGAAACTGCAGTGTTAATTTACTACTATAACATGAGTTTAGGGAAATATTTCTACTATTAAGTGATATCAAATGTGAGAGTGAAATACTTTTCCTTGCTGGGAAAGAAAGGCAGCAAGAGGGGCAGGGTAGAGCTCTGGATGGCACTGTGTTTTGTAGACAGAACAAGTTGGCAGAAATGGATACATCAAATTTACTTGTGCTAAAACCCGATCAATTAATCTGGCATGAACTAGGGCTCTATTTCTACTATCAAGACCTGAGGGCATAATTACATGAGCCACAGCACTTGTAAGGATGTTCAACCCAGACATGAATTTATTAGAAAACAGGGCAAACACATTTGCATACTGAGTTCATATTTCTAGAGGAAGAAATCTATGCACTATGCCAAAATAAGAATTTAAATGATCTAATATGAAATTGTGAAATGTAATGAATGATTTAATATCATCATCGGCGTTAGCACAGATGGCTCGCCATGTTGGTGCTTCACTCTGCCTTGTATAATGGGAATGGTTGAGAAATGCCACACATCTCCATTACACAGTATTACCCTGAGTGCCATCACAGTGTGCCACTAAAGAAGTTCCAGTGCCAGAACATGAAAGTTATCACTCACATTTCAACTGCAGAGGAAAAGCTTTGTTGATTTATAAAAACCACTGAGTGATTTAGAACAGCACAGACGCGATCTTTGATCTTCTTTGGGAGTCATATGTTGCCCTAAAATCATATGAAGCAAAGCAGCGGTTCTTACTGAGCATTACTGCTAAAAAAAAAAAAAATTCTTTCTAAGGAGGGGAAAAAATTAAAAATGAACTCTGAAGCTACTGGGTTAGACAGTAGTCTAACCCTAAAAAGTGAACAGTGTTTAGGTGCACTGGTATCTTTAGTCTAACTGAAGTTGTCTTTGAAGGAAACAAGTTTTTCAAATGATGACTAGACATTTTCTGAGATTTCTGAGATTTGCAATTGCTAGCAATTGATCAGATGAGACCTGATGTGTAATTAAAAAGAAGAAAGCCAAAAAATTGTTATGTTTAAACCTCTGATTTGGTTAACCATGCAGTCTTACAAACTAGCAGCACTTGTGCTTTTGGGAAGGAGGAATGGGGATTGGTCACAGATGCAAAGATGTGAAGGCTGCTTGAGGCAGAACTGCCAGTAAAATAAATATTTGTTAAGTTATACCCTTAAAATCTGATGGATAAGAATCTAGGTAACCCATAGGACTCATTTAATATCAGTTGTTTTGTTACAAGAAGAGTGGTAGCAAAGCTTCAGCTGCCTCAGATTGGGTACTAATTTGTCTTGGCAGTGAGAACTAGTTTTTTAGCAAATTTAAATGTACCATTTATGGTTAGAATAGGGGAAGATAAGAAAAACTTTCCACAAAACTCATGAGCATGCAGATGACCTTCCTATTTCAACCTGCATTGCAGATTGTCTAAACAAGCAGATAATTATTCTTATTTTAATATTTTATTCAATATTGCCTCTTCTGGTTTCATTAAAACAGGGAATTATCATAAAAAGCAAGAGAACAAGGAAAAAAATCTGATTCACCTTAAGTTCTTGACAAAACTGTCATTGATTTCAAGAGGAAAGAGATTTGATCTTTTTCTGCAGTGCTTACCTAAATCCTTGCAAAACAGAAGTTTTCAAATTTTGCACGAGGACACCTCTAAGACTATCAAGTCTTCTTCAAAATAGCAATGTTTCAGCTGCTATTATTCTGAGCAAAGGCAATTAGAGGGTTGCTTCTGGCATCTGTGTATGTTTTAAGGCTGAACTAAAGTGGATCTTGGTTAAACTCCATTTGTGGCAGTAGGGTTACCTCGCATGCGACAGCTATCACCTCCACTTTTGCCTCTCCCTGAGAGTGTCCTCCGATGGCTTTCAGTAGAATGAGTTATCCCAGCACCTTTCCACACAGATTGCACAGTGAACCCCAGAGCAGTGAACTAGAGTGTAAATTTGTTTTCTGTAAGAGTTTCCTTTTGACGGAGGGCATGGCTGCAAAAATTTGAGACAGTAGGTCAGGAGAAGCCACTTCCATCTTGAAAGCACTGTTTCTTGGTAGGGGCTTATGACTAGTTTGACAAGGATAAATAAGACATTTGGTATTGTACATTGTTGTAGTTGGCAAGCAAACTGTTAGAAGAAGTACTTTAACATAGTTTAAAGGCAGTATCTGTCCTACCTTCAAAGGTAGTAACTGTTGTCTTTTAGCACACAGGGCCTTTGGAAGTCAGACAGCTTTCATATTGGTGTCATGGGCGGTGGTGAAATGTGTTGTTGCCACCTGGCAAATGTAAAAAGCAGCAACAGAATAGTGAAGAATTCCCCCTGAAGTCTAATGATCTGTTATTCATCACTATATATCAGTGCCCCTACTGTATATTTGCTGTGCTGTCATGGAAACAGCCATTCAGCCAACCAATTAAGAGCAAATTAAAGTGATGCTGTCAAGATAAGCATATGTTAGAAATTAATTTCTTACCTGTTTCGCAAAAAAAAAAAATTCCCCCAAATAGTTTTCATTCTTAAGAATCCTATTTGTGTTCATCTTTTTGAAAAAAATAAATACAGAAGCTATTCCATAAATACACAATCCAAAAAAGAGCTATGTGGAGTCTGTGCCTTCATACAACCTGAATACAGTGGAACATAAGTGACATTACAAGTGTATTTAATAAAATTACTTCGTTATAGTTTCCTTTGATTGCTTTCCAGTCCTCACATAGGAGCGGTAGGCTCCACCTAGGTCTGGATGCTGATTTTTTTTATACGGCAAAAAAGCACAGTAGTGCCATTATGGCACATTGGCACATTATGCCACAAATAGTCATGAGACTTGTCGGTAGCTTCTCCAAGGATGCAGTTTCATAGCAGCATTGGAGGTGCTATGGCCCTGCATTCCTCTCTCTTCCCATCATCTCTCCAGCTGCAGCCCTGCTTGCTCCCTTGCAGTGGCGTTGGTACACATTTGATCTCCTTGTGGTGTGAAGGAGCAACACCAGCTGGGTTCATTTTCTTCTTGAACCTGGGCAGCGGAACACCAGTACCTCTACATAGCAAATGGGGAGAATACGTTACCTGGAACAGCATTCTCAGCTTAGGATGTGGCTCAACATAAGTGCAAGGACAAGAGGGCTCCAAGGTGAAGTCTGATGCAGTCTAAGCTCTCTCAGCTATCTAAGTCTTAAAAACTGTATTATTGCCTTGACTGGAAAATTATTCTATTCCATCACCCTCAGTGGAATTTGTTAAGAGAAGCAATCTTCTCCGTCGCATCTCCAGCATGTCCTCTCTTGCCACTGAAGTATATTCTCTCCCCTACTCATGTGGAAGCGGGCAGATATGCAGTGGTAGAGTCAAGCTGTGCAGTTTTCTGTCCTAGGGGATTCCCTGCTAGCACTTTGTGGCCCTATTAGAGCTTCTTGTTGCTGCCTTAGCAGTGCGAAAAGCTGTGCTGCACAAGGGAATCTACCCAACAGACCCTTACTAAAATGCTGCTCACATGAAGACAACAAGCCATCCCAAAGTCACTCGAGTCAAACTCAAACTACACAGAAAATAAGAGGAAATCAAAGCCTGGATGGGTAACTCTTTCTGTACTATTCTTATATTCAGATGAAAAAGGTGAAACAATAAATCTGTGCTAATACCTGTGGAGACCTGGAGTGTGTTGCATCTTTCTCCAGTGATATATGGATGAGAAAATGGCTGATGGAAGTAATTATTTATAGCAAGCATAAAAACAGAGCTAGTTAGAACTCAATAGCTGTCACCATCACTTTAACAAAAGCTTGTGAGAGTTATATCAATTTGATGGTGTCCTAAAGTGAGATGAACTGTAGAGAGCTACAGTTCTGTTTCCGATATCAAGAAAATCATTAGAGTAACTGCAGTAATCAAAATGAATGAACCCTACAGAAATATAATGATGTATTGGGTTTGCACAGGAAGGTTTTGGTAGCAGGGGGGCTACAGGGGTGGTTTCTGTGAGAAGCTGCTAGAAGCTTACCCTATGTCTGATAGAGCCAATGCCAGCCAGGTCCAAGACAGACCTGCTGCTGGCCAAGGTCATGCCATCAGCAATGGTGGTAGCACCTCTGGGATAACATAGTTAAGAAGGGGGAAAAAAACCTGCAATAACAACTGCAGGCAGAGGGGAGTGAGACGATGTGAGAGAACAGCCCTGCAGCCCCCAGGCCAGGGCAGCAGGAGGGGCAGGAGGGGCTCCAGGCGCCGGAGCAGAGGGTCCCCGGCAGCCCCTGGGGAAGCCCATGGTGAGGCCGGCTGTGCCCCTGCAGCCATGGAGCTCCACAGGGGAGCAGATCTCCACCTGCAGCCCATGGAGGACCCCACGCCGGAGCAGGGGGATGCCCGAAGGAGGCCATGACCCCACAGGAGGCCCACGCTGGAGCAGGCTCCTGGCAGGACCTGTGGACCCATGGAAAGAGGAGCCCAGGCTGGAGCAGGGTTGCTGTCAGGACTTGTGACATGGATGGCACCTGTGGGGGGACCCAGGCTGGAGCAGTTTGTGAAGAACTGCAGCCTGTGGGAAGGACCCATGTCGGAGAAGTTTGTGGAGGACTGTCTCCAGTGAGAGGGGGAGGGACCACACACTGGCGCAGGGGCAGGGGGTGAGGAGTCCTCCCCTGAGGAGGAAGCAGCGGCAGAGACAGCGTGTGATGAACTGACCATAACCCCCATTCCCCGTCTCCCTGTGCCTCTCAGGGGGGAAGTTGATAGAGAAAATTGGGAGTGAAGTTGAGCCTGGGAAGAAAAGAGGGGTGGGGGGAAGGTGTTTTAAGATCTGGGTTTTATTTCTCATTATCCTACTCTGATTGGTAATAAATTAAATTCATTTTCCCCAAGTAGAGTCTGTTTTGCCTCTAATGGTAAATGCTGAGTGATCTCCCTGTCCTTATCTTGACCCACGAGCCTTTCATTATACTTTCTCTCCCCTGTCCAGCTGAGGAGGGCAGTGATAGAGCAGCTTTGGTGGGCACCTGGCATCCAGACTATAGAGCTGTCAGCATCTGTTGCCCTCCTGCTCCAGTTGATCCCGAAAAAGAGAGTACTGAATAAGAATCCACTACAACTATGAAGTACAGTTCATGTGAGACTTTCTCTTATTCTGATTCTCTCACTCACCTGGGAATACCTAACCTTATCCACAGAATACCGAAGCATTAAAAAATATGATTTTTTAAAAAACTATCACTTGGTTTTATAACCTGTATTTATGGATCTATTTTGGTTTTGCTTATGCTATTGCTGAAGTTCACTGACAGTAACAGCCACACCACGTGCCCTCACCCATTCAGAACAATGATGGCTTATGTCTCCGTACCATATGTGAATTCTTGCAGTGGCGTGTTTTTATCTCTATCTGCATGAATAGTATTACTGGCATATGTTTTACTTATGCCCTCTACCGATTTCAAGCCCCTTCTTGCATTAAAGTTGCCTTAACTCATGATGAATGTTTTTTCAGCAGCAGTATAAACTAAAATATTACACTGGTACAGCAGCATCACTTTATCTCAGGAACAGAATAGAGCAAATTATGCCCCTGGAACAAAGTTCTCCTCTGGTCCCAGCATACATCTTGGGATCACCTTAGTCCTTTCCTGTTGCGTCCCACAATCTTCTTCAAATGACCCCTACTCGTGCTCCCCACCTTCAGAAGCTTCAGACATGTGTGTCACTCTTTTATCTAACAACATAGATGCTGAATTTGTTCCAAAAGGTAATTCAAGAAGTCTCTAGTCACTTTATACAACTTTCAAAGCAACAAACTTCTAATGTAAGACACAAGACCTACAGCTTGCCTCTAATTCAGAAAGGCTTTGCATCTTCGAAGCCTTGAAGTAACCTAATCATGAATGGATGTGTGCAAGTCTGCAGGAGCAACAGCAATCTTAAACTTTGGTGTGGATTCTTCATAGTGAATCAGCCAGTGAGCTTGTCCATTTCGTTACTTTTACAGTAACTTTTTCACTTGATCTAATTTTGTTACTATTTTTTTTCTTGGATATGTTAAATATCAAAAGGGATAAAGAAGTCATACATCTGTATATAGTTCAAACTGATATTCTATTTCAACTAGCAACATTATAGTATTTTACATGAATCCTGTCTTGCGATACTTGTGATGATGATTAGTTATTCATATGCTAACTTCTTTAACTGCGTTGTACAACATTAAGCATACATCTGTTTTTATACGGTTTATGATCTCACGACCCGTTTTATCCTTATTTTTAGAAACGGGAGTTTTAATAAACCACACATTAAAAAACTTGCGAGAGCTGCTTGACTGTCAGCATTACTTGTAGGAACACTGAATTCATCAACCTATAACTGTTGTTGCTATGTGATATCAAATGTCCCTGGAATATTTTTCTCCCTTGCCTTGAATCTGGGCACTGTGTCACCAGCTTTGAGCTCCCTACTGTGCTGGAATTTTATTTCAGAATTTATTGCAATTCTGTTCAGAGATACTCTCTTTTCTTCCTTGTTAAAATTAGACTACAATACCCTACCTCCCCTACCACTCTCACTGCAAGTTTTGTATCTGTATGTACATGGATGGCGTATCAGCGACCAGACTGCATTCCAGCATATAAAAAATAGTACAAGGCCAAAATATTCTGCTAGTTTGTTAGACAGAAAGGTGTACGTTGCATAGAAAAATGCGGAGGATGTAAAGGGCAGACTGTCACCTTGTGAGCATCCCTGCAAGGTTACTTACTCGCTATCGAGGGCGATTAACTCTCGAACACGCTGCTTGAGAAGACGGGTTGGGAGACCACTTGGCCGCAGGACGGCAGCCCCGGGTCCGCTGCGCCCTGCCGAGGCTGCCTGTGGCCCTGCTGCCTTGCCCCTTGCAGCGGGCACCCCAACAGCACGCTGCCTCGCCAGCTGCCGCAAATGGCTTTAAACAACAAATCCACTGGGTTTTACAGCATTTTTATATTAAACACTAGGTGTCACTAGCATACTCTTAACGCAGTCTGTTGAAGTTGGCTGCACGGTACCCGAACGCAGGCGGCTTTCTTCAGTGCCTGCACCTCGCTGGCAGAAGCCACGCAGATCCTACTGGGTTCAGGTATGAAGGTGTTTGCAAAGCACCCACAGTGCAGTGTGGCTGCTCAAAATAAGTATTTGCATGGGAAGAAGCAAGAGCAAGTATTTTCACAAATACAATTTTCTCTGCTTTTGTGTATTCTCATTGGTCTGAGACAACCACATGATTACAGAAAAAAAAGTATTACTTGCCCAGGGAAAAAGAATTAATCACCCTGTTATCATACCACTAGGGAAAAGACTACACCACACGGTCCTGTCCCTTTTCTGAAGGAGAAGGGCTGTCCAGCATGGTCAGCAGTATCATACCTGTTTATCCATGCTGTGGAGAGCACACAGCAGAGTTTTACTTTGGAAAAGCCATAACAAGAATGACATTTTAGCTCTAGTGTAATCAAATTCAAATATCACCAGAGGTTTACAAAAGAAATGACCCTGATCATGAAATAAGGTCTGAATAAACTGTCTTCATTATTTTTCTATCCTTTGGGTATATTTTAAGAAGTTCTTTGCACCAAGATTTATACAACACGCTCCTGTGTCATGATGCAAATTCAACTTCTGGGCTGGCTTTTTCAAAGAACACAGAATCATTAAGATTGCAAAAGATCTTTAAGATCACCAAGTCCAATCATCAACCCAACACCACCATGCCCACTAAACCATGTCCTGAAGTGCCACACCCACACGTTGTGTGAACACTTCCAGTGATGGTGACTCCACCACCTCCCTGGGCAGCCTGTTCCAGTGTTCGACCACTCTCTCTGTAAAGACATTTTTCCTAATATTTAGTCTAGTTTTCCTCTCTTCAGCAAGTAACAGCAGCGAGGAGTCCTGGCACAGGCAAGATAAACACAAAGAGTGCCCTATGGCACACGAGAAGGTACTTTTCAACTTTTACGATAGCCTTTGGAAAGAAGTGAGGCATGATCCTCTCCCCAGCACCTACTGCCAGACACTGGAAAATGTGCAGGATGAGGTGCAAACTGGCAACGGGCAGCACAGCAGCTGTCCCTCAGCCCAAAAGTCAAGGAGAGTTGATAGTGGCCTGGCATGGATGACAATCTATCTAAGAACTGGTAAAAGACTTTCCCTGCCTGTTTATTTTTTTGTGACTGGGCAGATGGAGAGTTGCTCCCAGTTTTTCAAAGTATATAAAAGTGTATGCACACGTCTGAGCTCAGAGGGCTGACTGACTGTATGTGAGTCAGGTATTGTATACTGTGCTAAGGATGAACTCATTGAATGGCCTCAGAAAGTCTGAAAAGCAATTATAAATGCTAAGATTAGCACTAAGATTCTCTTTATGCCTATACAGAGCTGATCACACCCATCTTTGATTCTAGACATATCCAGTGTCCTTTTCCACAAGTTACATCTACTCAGACAGGAAGCCCTGAGGCTCCTCTCCATCCTCACACAAGTAATCTAGTGGAGGTTTTCTGATCATTCACAATAATCTTGGGCATCTGAGCTGGGTCAGGAAAGAAAAAAAAAATCTCATCTTTTAAAAACATCACCAGCTCCTGTACCTTATGAAGCACATATAGAATCTCAGTAAGAATGAGACACAACGATTCTGGATGGCAACAATTAAAAACTCAAGGATTACTTCCTTCCAAAAATGAAAATACACCCAAGTCTCTCGTTTCTTCTGTCACCACCTCCTTCCCTGCACTTCAAATGCTGCTTAAGGAATTGGGTTTCCTATGGTACTCTAAAGACCCACCACTTCTGGCCCCAAAGTAATCGCTTGTTACGCAAGGACCAGCAGCCTCTCTATGTTGCAGGCTTGAGGCTGTCAGTAAAAGCACAAAGGCAGAGTCCAAGCTGTCTTATTCTGGCTAGGCATGAAATGAAAATGAGTAGAAAACAAATGATGTTGTTCAAGATAAAGCCATTGAAGGATGAAATCTGTTATAAAGCCTTTATTTCTGAATTGTTCACTCTTCCTTTATCCTTTCATTGTGAATAAAGATTCTGTATAAAAAGCAGAGTTGATTTACATAGCAATCAACCAAGTAAAAATACATATTTAAAATGTATCACAAATTTATATAGTGGATTAGTATAGCTTTTTTTTTACAAATTCAATCAGTTTTATATATTTAAATGTGTTCTATATAGAAAACAAACTAAGCTTTGTTTTACCCCAGAACTAACCTATCTTTCTGATCAAAAGGAATATACTAATATTCAAAATTTTGCCAATCTCTTTGTTCCCCCTTCCTAATGTAGAGATTCTCACTAACAACTTTTTCAGACTGCCAAGCGCTGATATAGCTAACAAAGTGATAAGTTTGAAAATCTAATGCAACTTCCAAGAATGATAAAGCTCGTGTGTGCATACTTCAGAAAACCATTTATTTACTTGTCTTGAAGAGCTTATCTGGTCCTCATGGCACTGTGCCACACACAGCAACATTGATGTCTTTCTGTCTTACACGAGAGATATTAGCCTAAACTTTCCATTAAAACCCCAATGGCAAAGAAGTTTCGAAGTGTGAATATCTTTCCTAATCCCATCTCCCCACTTTGCCTTAAATTTGTTTCAACAAATTTCAAATGTTCAGTTTCAGAAGCAGCAAAATCAGAAGAGCACAGCACTGTTAGCATTGTATTTATATTAACTCCAGTAAGCACATACTTATTTTTGTCCCAAGTATTTCAGCTTTTAAGTCTCAACTGAAGTGCTGATTCACCAGTGGTGCGTATTGTACAAAGTTTATGTTGCCTATAAACTTTATCTACTTACTCAGAAGCTTAACAAGGCAAATTATGAAAAACAATTAACCATTATTTTATTTGCTTTATTTCAACATTATCCATGAAATCCTAATTCCACTGAAATCACTAGGAACGCTACAATTAATTTTAACTAAACCAGCATTTAAACTCTCCATCTTTCTCTCTGTGAGCCAAGGATGATGTTATTCTTCTAATAAAATTCCTTAATCAAAATTTTTCATTGATTTCTTCAAAATGTGTGATTCACAAGGTAACTAATCTACATATCTAACAGGTAAATAAACACTCACTATTTTGGCATTGGCCAGCTTAAACTCTGCATTTGATAGCAATGCTAATAATTCAGGATATGCTGAGAAATCCACAGAGTAATCAGTAACGTGTTGGTGACAATCACTTGGCACCATCTCTGACATGCTGCAGCACTGATGGGGATGCAAAAGGCGGGGTACCACCTTCTCCCCGCTGCACTCCCACCCTCCAGGCCCCCTGTGGCCCCCCTCCTGCAGTGCCCGCTGTTCCCCCTCGTTCCAGGTTCTGTTGTTCAGAGGAAAAGAGGGTGGGAGTTTAACTTCCAAGCCTGTCCAGTCTTTCCTCTGTTCTGTTATAGAAATTAGGGCTATGTTGGTTCTCTGGAAGGTGTTGCAGCTTCTTTTGTCCTTCCCATCACTTTCTGCACAATAAATCTTTTAGTCTTCACATTTATAAACAGCTTAGAAGATTCAGCTTCTTTGCCATGCAAACTATCAGACATAGCCTTCTATTACCTTCAGTTATCAAACTACAAAACTTATTTTATCCTTCCTTACAGCCTGGATTCTTAGCAGACCCATCTGTGTGCTGTGCTAGCCTGTGTGATTAGCACACCCGTCTGCTTCAAATCTGTTGATTATCTGCAGATCAAAATCCCACTTGACTATGGCCATTAACACATTTCAGCACAAGAATATGATTCAAAATATACTTTTGTTAAGGTTGTTTTTTTTTTTTTAATGCTGAGAATCTGTTCCATATAACCATTTTCTTGAGGAAAGTCCAAGTGCTTAAATGCTCTTTGGAAATGGGTTGTGGTGCATTAAGATCTGAGACAATTTCTGTGGCTGCTTATTCAAGTCTTCCAAGAAACAAAAGGGAGGGACCAGCAGTATTTCACAGTTATCTTGTATTCCAGCTCCAATGTCTGGGGCACAAACAGTATTTTCCTTGCATGAAATGTCTTGTGCTCCAAACCCATCTCCGTTTTTCAGTCCCTCTCAGGACTTCATGGTAACTGAGCTTCCCTGCTTATTAAATGTGACAAAACATTGCTTTTCTTCACAACAGTGCAGTGTTCCTGGTGGCTGTCAGCCTCCACTGTTTTAGTTTGGAAATTACGTGATGCAAATGATAAAGATTTTCCTGTTCCTTCATGCACCAGGACAGCCACAAATTAACATTTGTTATGAGAAAGTTAACTATTTCATTGCCTTTTAAAGTCAGATATAGCAATTGCACAATTTTCTCTTAGAAACTCCTTGGTAAAGCTCCTTTCTATTCTAAGCTCCTTGAGTAAAGCAACACTAGATCATCAAAAATCTTGGCTGAAGTAAATCCAAGCTCAATATGCAACACAGAGCCCTAGTAAGAAGATAAATTTTCTGGGCTATCATCTTTTTGTTCTTGCATTTCACTGAAATACATTACCCACTGTGAGGGGAGGAAAAGCCTCAAGGGCTGTTGGTATTTCTCAGCTGTGAATTTCCAGCTACTTGCTGTATTTATGGCTACATTATCAGTCTTCATCAGGATGCAGTAAATACCTTCACAGAGGTCAATATCTTGGATTTAGTTCAATTGTTATTTTCAGTGTGATAGAAACTTGACTTAAATCACTCCTGTCATGTACTTGAGACACTCATCTTGTTCACTGTCTCCCTCTCCCTTCTCAAGCAAAGGACAGGTCCCCTGTTAGAGCCACTGAGAAGAAGAAACCCAGCTTTGTTGCTTTCCTGCCAGCTCTCCTTTGGTCTTCTTGTTCCCCGACAACTGATTTGGTCCTTCAGACTCCACAGATAGTCCAGTAATTTCTGCTTTATCATCTCATGACTTTCAGTCTCTCTGTTTGCATTCTTACACTTCCTTCATTTAATTTCACCTTGTTTTACAACTCCATCCTCTCTCTCACATGGCCAATGCCCCTGAACCCCTTTTCTTTTTAGGTCCTCCTTCCTGTTTCTGTACCATCATCATCCCCCTTTCCCTTACTCCACTGTCCTCAGCTCCAACAGACATTGAAAAAAACATATTCCAAAAGACTCTGGGATAATACAAAGAAATGCACCTGTCTGAAAATCCATCCTCTCCCATGTACATCTGCAGTCTTACATTGAACAAAAACCACTGTTCTTCCATGGTTGAGTCTACCTACCTCAGACTTCAATATTGAGCACCTTAGCACCCAGTCATGCAAGATTTCTGGAGCATCCACATTTTCAGGTTTTGTACTGCCCAGATTCCTGTCACTTTATTCTGAGTGAAAACTGATGCTCCCTACAAGGACTTTTTCCCCTCTCTTTTCATGCCTACGCTTTCTACCCACCTCCACATGCTTCACTCCTATATTTGACATAGACTTCTAATTAGCCTAATTAAATCAGATCAGTGTGTCCCCTTTATAGGAATAAATTATGTATTTTAAAAAAAATTGATTGGGCTAAAATGTAACCCCCCTGGAACATTCTTGCTCAGAGCAGGTGTCATTTGTAAAAACATGCTAGAAGCTTGCCTGCCTGAAACACAAATCTTCCTCCCTCCCTCTCAAACTCTTACGTCTGCTGTTTCCTTGTCATTTGTTGTAATAGTTTCAAACTCTAACCCAAAGTCCTCATTAATCTCCACCTAGGAGAAATACATCCACAACCCTTGTTCCCTCAGAGAGCTGATTTCGCCTGCTCTTTGTCATATTTCCTCACTTTCACTTGTTCTTTACTCTTCTCTGCGATTTAGCAGTTTCCCAGCAGCCTCAGACATGGTTTTGCATCACTTGCCCTAAAAATAGCAACCTTTTCAAAGTGTATATCCGTCTTTCTTCTTGCCACTATCTCTGACAACTTTCTTAGAACCTCTAATCTGGTGCAGAGAGAGTCATGTCACCTTCACGTCCAAAGTCCCTCTTCTCTTGGGACCCCCTTTAGTCTTGTTCCCAGGGCTCCTTACAAGTGTGTAGCTCTGCTAGCTCTGCTTGAACTCAGAGGACACTGTCTCCTTCTCCTGTTACTTTCAGGTGGTCAGTCAGCTCTACTTACACCCATTTAAATACCACCCCTGGCCTGCAAATGTGGAAACTGTCAAAACTCTTTC
>NW_010521100.1:13490-65028 GCF_000687285.1 Phaethon lepturus
CGCCTGCAGCCATCTGCTTGGTGTCTTGTCCAGAGATGTCAGAATGTCACCTCTCTTCTTTGCTTTTTAGGGATCAATAACAAACATTGGATTTATCAAGATTTCCTTTTCTATATCCAGTCAAGTACTTCTATCCAATATATAAGCCCAAAAAGTTAGTGTTACTTCTCTCTATGCTTACCTCCTACCCTTTTCTTCTTCAAATCATGTTTCTTATTCCCTAACCTGAAAAACCCATCCTTTTCCATTCTTCTAACCAAGCACTTTGGCTAAATAAAATCCATCCACTGGAAAGGGGGGTGATGTCTTTCTCTTCTGCTTCTTCAGTCACAGCACTCCCATTTCTAAGAACTTGCCTTGCACCAATGGCAAAACAAAAGGAACCACCATATGTACCTAATGTGACCTCTGGTACATCAAAGGACCGTGAAATATCCTTGTATTTCAGAACAGATCCTTTAGAAGAAGATCCACGTTTAGTTTTTAATCTTTCTAGTGATATAGAGTCCAGAAGTAAACACTGGTAAATTGATTTATTGTAACTTGTGTAACTATTGTGTTCTTACTTCCAGCTTTCATCCATTGGACCTTGCTATGCTTTTTGCTGGAGAGCAAAGAACCTTCTGTCCTCCAAGTAGTCCAATTCCCACTTTGTCCCAATTGGACTTTCCTTAAAATAATTCAGTTGAGAACGCTGAACTATGAGTCATGCTTTCCAGGGTTTTAATAATCCTCAGAATCTTCTCCTATTTTTTCATAAATCCTTCTTTAATTGTGGAAACCACAACTCACTGGACACAGATGCAGTTTTCTAACATAGGTTGCACAGTGCCAAACAACAAAACTTTTCCCATTCACTTTATCCATGTTGCTTGTACTGCAATTTAATTACCAGAATCCCCAGACCTTCCAGTATGAGAAAGATAAATGTGCTGTTCCTGTGGACAGAAACAAAGAAATTTATGTTTCTGAATGGGGTTTCTAATACTTATACAAATAATTTTTCCCTTGGTTTGCAGAAATCCACAAAGATCTTGACGTTATTTCCTCACTTAATTTCCCTTTCACCTGAATACTTTTGAAAGCATTGGTGCATGTGTTTTCACAATTCTAAGCTCTCCCTTGACCTGTGTGTGATTTGTTTTCTGGCTCATACAGAATTTCCAAACTCTGTGATCAATGGAAATAGCCACTGGAAACAATGGAAAACTCCCTTCAGGAGGTCCCTTTCCTGGATGGCCTTGACAAAACATCAGGTCATCAAAACTGCTCTCCAGCCAGACAATTATTTATTTACCAGTCTCATGGGTAAAATCAAGTTTCTTGCTCAGGGATTTCATTAGCATAGACACTCCTATCACATTTACAGACATCTTCAGTAGGTTCCTGATAGGTCTTCCCCTCGATTTTTTTTCAGAGATTCTTTCTAGAAGTAGGGAACAGATGAAAACCTAAACAATATTATGTCACACAGTTCACTGTTTGAAGTTAAAACTGTAAAATTAAATGTGTAAATTGTTTTATATAGTATTTCCTAAAAATTACACCAAAATTCCCACAGCTTTCCACATGGAAAAATATTTGCAATTCAGCTTTAGAGGCTCAGAAAATTTCTTGGCCATCTCTTTTTACACTCTAAAGATACAAAGTACTTAGTCTTGCCTATTAGTTATTTCTATCTGCTGTTGAACCTTAGTCACTGTTAGAATGGAAAGTATTTTCTACTCATATGTGACTGCATCACCTGGATGTTTCCCCAAATCCAGAGAAATGTAATTATTTTTAGTCTTTTTTACACTGTTCAAATTTCACCAAATCCTTCTAGTAATGAGCTCATATCATTATCAAAAAGATCATGAAGAATTGTGTACAGGAATTTCTTCTTCTTCATTCTGTTGCTACAATTTTGTAATTTCACTTTCCTTACCAATTTTCTATATTACTCCATTTCTGATGTGTCCATAATACTACATAAATAGAACAGAGAAATTTGACAGCATTGTATTGTTTTATTTTCTTTTCTTCCCCCTAAGTGGCACGATCTCCTTCCTTACTTACAGGACTGTGTTTTTTCCTGTATGGGGTAGAAAGTACTTGTTCCCAGTTAACAATCATGTTTTTTCTAACATTTTATGAGTTTTGATTTAACTTTTTTTTAAAGCTGAAAGTTCAAATTTGTTTATTACCCGCATAGGCTTTGTTCTGTTTGCTTGTAACAAATGTTAACAAGTTAGAAATCACTTTGCTCTGAAGTTACCACCAAACTTGGTCTACCTCTTTATATTTCAAGATGAAGTCTAATACAGAAGTCCCCTGAGCTGGACACAGCACTTTTTGATTTAAGAAACTGTCATCTGTAACATTTAAAAATTCCAAGGGCATTTTATTATTGGCAACGTGAGACTTAGCAGTACAAGACACTCAGATGGAAGTCCCCCATGATAAAACGCTGCTTTTTCCACACATTATAAATAGATGTTTAAGCCATCAATTACGCTGATCTCTAGAGCAATATCTGTGGCAGACATTGTCTTGAGCTTTTTCTGTTAGGTCACTGATCCTTAAACATTCATGGGCATTTGGCTTTTATGTTGCCAAAGCTTTGAGTATCATTCCCCTTCTGATCAAACTCAGGCTCTGCACAAAATGCAAATATCTCTGAATTTCCACATTTTCTACCACCCTTTCCTTGATGTTTGTTTCCTTGCTTCTCTTCCCTATTCCTTCAAAGACAGAATTCCCCTCCTTCTCACACCCTTCTCTGCCCCTTTCTGCCCTTTGACCCCCCCATACACCCAACTTCATGAATTCAAGTCCCTCCAACTCTACCAATAAATCCACTTCCAATATACCAGGTTCTTCATACCTTATCACCTCCATTTCTTCTTCCTCATACACTATTTAGATGCTAGTTTTCCCACCAGTTTCCCTATCCAAATTCCTGTTCACCCTTCCTGCTCAGTTCTAAATTAGAATATGACTTACCTCTTGCTCTGCCTCTCCAGCTACTTTCTCACCAATAACATTGTCCTTTTCATCTGGACCTCAGCCACCTTTGTCTCGTTACCACATTTCCTTACCCCTCATTACCTTGCTCTTTTACAAAGTAATCTTAAATCCTGTTAGAGCCAAAATCTCTCAGAAAACAAATTAAACTAAAGCTCTGCTTGACAAGGGCAACTTTGGGAGAGGCTGGAAGTAGCAGAAAGATTTGTTTACCTGCAGCACAGGGTGGTTTGGGGGCCCACAAGGCTTTCTCAGAACCAGGGTTCCTGAGGACTGGAGTTGTACCAAGGTCAAGGGTTGTTCCCCTTGATGCCTGGGACATCTGGGATTTGCCAGAGGAAGCATTCTGGGCACCTTGTACTGTGGGAAAAAGGAGGACCACCATCAATTTGAGCCTTAGACATGGCTTCCCTTGGCCAGGCAAATAACAAAGAATCCATATTTGGAGCACTGGAGAGAGAAGGAAAAACAATCTATTCATTATTTTTCATTTAGGAAAAAAAAAGACTCCTTACCTTGGTTGAGGATTGTTTGTCTTAATATGATTAATGATACATTTGAAAAACTAAGTCCATATATTGTTCCATTCAAGTATAACAAATGCAAATATTTTTAATTCCAAAGCGTTATTAAAACAGTAGAAAAAGAATGAGGCTTTTTTCCCTGAACTATGAAAATTCATTTAGAAATGAATACAAAGTATAGACAGTAAATTCTGCTTTGACACTGGAAAGAAAAATAACCAGAATCTCCTACAGAGTCCCTGATGGCTGAATGTGTGAAATTAATCACTGGCAGGTGGAGAGGACAATTCTCCATGCAGTGTTGAGCTTCCTATTCTCCGAGTGACAGCCAGTTAGAATAAGAGAGCCAAAGATAATAAGAGGTGCTTTGCTGCATTAACTTTCTGAACACCAACCATGCCACCTGCAGCAAAAAGAGGTTTGCCCAAAACCTGAACTGAGAGTACATCTTAAATAAGTATATATTAATCCTGTACTTGCATTTCCTTTGGAAGTCTTCCAAAATGCTATCACTATTTGTCACAGCCCTGGTCAAACTCCCCACTCCTCAGCATTCACTATACTTGAATGTTTGGTGCAGACACTGGATTCATACGATTTGGGCTCTCCTTTATTCTGTCCAGGTTTCTTGGTCTTCAACCTCAAGCCTTATTTTGGGGGAATAACCTACCCCATGTGATCCCTTGATTCAGCTTCCCTGTGTTCAAATCTTCTGTATCTATCTCGGTCTTTCTGAGAGTTCATTCACCAACTTCGCCAAAAAGCTTCACATATACGTTTTTCTGGGGTGTTCAGGAAAAGGTGAGTGTGGAAGTGTAACAGGAGCATCAAATGAAGTAATCCCACATCAGGTTCAGAAGAAACAAATGGAGTCAAACTATGGAACTCATTTCTGTGGTGTGGTCTGGATGCCAAACACAGCACTTCCATGACTACCACTAGACAAAGCCAGGAAGCAAAAAACAGACCTCCCTACTGTTAAAACAAGGAGAAAACAGTGGCTGGTAAACCTCTGAGTTGCAGATCACTGGAGATTGGCATAATAAGCATCACTGTATGTTCTAAAACTCTTTCCTGGATATTTCCTGACAATATCCAATATTGTCCTCTGTCAAAGGAGGATTCTGGGCTAGCTTGTCTTTCACTCTGACTCAAAATAGCTGTGGACTTATGGTATAAAACAGCAGGGATTTTGCAGAGAAGTATCTAAAACATTTTTTCTGCTTCAAACAATACTGGTAACATAAAGATTTAGAAAATGATAAATACATCTAAGCAAATGAGTGTCTTTGTTTCTTCACAGATACCCAATGTCTTCTCTGATGACTTATCCTGAAGGATTTATTTTGTCTAAACTTTTCTGCCCTTCTCTCTCTCCTCAAAATGGTAGCTTAGAGAGTATCCTTTGTATATACCTCAGTCTTTTGCCAGGATGAAACCTCCCTCTTCAGCCTCAAATCAATGATATCAGCTGAATGAAACCACTGGTCAGTTCTCTTCTAATCAACCTACCCTGAAGAAAAAAAAGAACACACATAAAATCAGTGGTGGCAACCCTTTTCTCTGACAATCCTTCTCTCTGAATGAAAGGACTCTTTTTTGATATAAAGCAGATGTAAAGTCAGCTGTAAGCTTAATTCCTCATGCTGATACATGTGTGTTTTAAAGGAATAATGTCACCTGAATAAAGGTAGATACTTGTAAGTTGGTATATGTCAAATACTGGATTTACATTATCTGTCCTGCAGTTTAGAACAGGAAATGCTTAGAAGGATAAGCATCATAACCTGCAACTAACAGGCAAAAATACTGATAAATAGCAGGTATTTTTTCCAGATGGGATTTAGCTTTCTATACATACTGTTAAATGTTTCAGAAGTTTTGAGTTTCATTTTTCTTTGTCATGGATATATATAAACATATACATGAAAAATTATAGTATTTGAAAGTCATACAGGACACATAAGATTAATTTTAAAAGACCTGTTCTGTAAGTCTGTTTGCTTACTGATTTTCTTATCCAGATTTTAAAGTACATGTTCCATGTCTCTGTTCCATGTCTCTCAGATGGCAGTATTTAAAATCACTGCTAACACGTTCAGAAGACGATAAGCTTGTTTCAGTGCTGTCAGCTAAGTCCCTATACCTTTATCTGGGACTTTCATATGCTACAAAGTTCAGTGACTGCTTACCTCATGTTCTCAGAAATATTTCAACATTTTCTGCAGGTCAACCAAAAAAAATCTTTCAGAATCAATCTGTGTCCTGGGGCAGGTTTAAGCCAGTGTTAGGTAGCGCACCAAATTAGTCTTTCTGGTGGCCTGTTTGCTTTAATCTCTGTTAAAAAAACCCCTCACATCTATAAGGATGTGATTTTTTAGATGTCCATATGAACCAAATGCTGATGCTACAAGCAATTCACAACCGCTTCCTAAAGTGCGTGGTCTTCTCTACCCGTCTCAACGGGCCGTTCATTCTGAGGTCCAGCTATTTCGGCTCTCTCACTGCTGTTTGTTTGTAAAGCAGAACCAGGGTTCACTGTTTATGATACAGTGATTAAAAGAACACTTGAAATTCATTCCTGCATCCATTCTTACTCCTATACTGTTGTCCTCGCTCTGGTGTAATTAGTTTGGCTCTCCAGTCACTGAAGAGAGCTTGCGTGGGTGGGAACGCTGCTGCCACCTGCTACTGCGGCTCTATCAGAGAGCCGTGCCTGAAAACTAATGCTTCCTGAAAACTGGAACGAGCTTTCCACTTTTTCATGTGGGAGCAGAATGAAACAGAGGTAGATCAGAACTTCCCACATTATTACAGTGGCAAACCATAGCTGAAAGAAATTGGAGCACTAAGTAGGGCCAGATCTTTGGTTGGTATATGTTTATGTGGCTTCATTTAATTTGGAAGAGTCCATTCACTTCAGCTGAGGATCTGGGCCTTGTGACACAGGGTCTTTAAAATTTTGAAGAATAGTTATTTATAAATAAGCAGATTTTCTGCAAGCTCATTTCCTTTTGAAGAGACTTTTTTTATCTAATATACATTTTGAGAATGAACAGCGTTTTAAATCCGTACTATGCATTACTTTTTCTCTGTTTGCTTACTGGTTCATTCTTCTGTTCAGCAACGTGTCAGTATGACACTTTTGATGCAAGTCATTTCCTGCCTGTACTTGGAGCTGCTGCACCTTGAGCAGGGACAAATTCTAGACTGATTAATGCTGCACACAGTCCATAGAACATCCAATTCCTACAGACACCTACGTGACTGCAACAATAATGGGATCTGATGGGTGTGCATCCTGCCCTGAAAAGCATCATAGCCCACACGGACTGTTTCCATTGGGAAATTATTATTTTTTAATTTGGATCCAATAAAGAGCGTCTCTATATTCTGGCCTAACGTTGTTGAATGTTAATGCTGCCCACAATGCTTGGTGTGCTTCCTTCCATAAACTGAACAAAGTGGCTGTGCTCTCTTGCCAGACACAGATTTATTGGGGTATGGATTACACATATTAAACACAGTCATCAAGCCACAAAGGTTCCATCACAATCTGCCTACGAGCTAACATCATTAAGGGGCAGACTTCATATATCTTCATGACTGATATGCTGGTCTTTCCCACTCCATTGACTAATGAATTGACACACGCAATGTTCTTCAACATTAGTGTGCGTTCCTTTGATTTAGGAGCTGTAAGCACTCAGATGCTGATGAATTCCAGATAACACTTGCACCTGGCTGACCAGGATGCTTCCCTCTGAGGAGAGCATTGTTTGCATCCCAGAATTGTATGTAATAAACATGGTGGGCTTCACTGTCTGTAATTTCACCTCTACAGTGCCATCAGACTGCTTGCCTCCCTGAGCCAAATCCCCAGCTGCTATAAATCAGCACACATCAATTTACATCGGTTGTTCTCGGAGTAGTATGTCTCAGCCTTTTGGTTTGTTTGCTTTAAAGATACATCTGGGAGCCACCAATGTATGCTCATTCCCAAGGTTTGTCAGCGCCAGGGAAAAGGGCTCAAGAGAAGGCAAATAGTGTATTTCTGCCTATAATGAGTGTCAGCCCTGCCAGTCTGCAGCTGTGGTGGGAAACCAGTGGCTGTTGGCCCAACACTGCCCCTGTGAACAGAGGGGAGGAAAGAAGTTGTGGAAAGATGGGGAGAAAAATGAGATTTGGCCCAAAGCTTTTGTCTGTTGAACCAACTGGCTGGCTACAGGCTCCTGTTTTGCTAGCAGCCTTGTATTTAAGTTACCCAGACTACCTACTTCTAATGACTGACATGAAATACAGACTAATTTCGACCCTTTGGAAGTTGCCATCACACAGAACAGTCACCTTCCAGTCTACTACTAAATCCATCTGATGATGAAACAAAAGAGACAATCCAGGTATCATCCCTTCTGTGAGCAGAAAAAGGTAGGAGCAATTGTTTGGATGTGTCCTGGTTGAAAGACTGAACATCATTTGCATTGGCAATTTGTGGTGCACTGATTAAAAAATAGCCAGTAAAAGCATCTCCAAAGTTAAAATAGGCAATTCTTATTTTATGTAGCATATAAATCAGAATTTTAAGAAGTCTGATAACCAATGTACCACTAAATCATCTAGATCTTCCCACAAGGAGATATATTTCAGCCTCTAACACAAAATTTCAGTGTTGACTAAAATATATTACTTCCTATAAATTCTTGGTTTGTTTGTTTATTTTAATTTTCAGATGCTTCATATATTTATACAGATTTCATATCAGTCAGATGTCATAGTTTTGCCTGTTTAACCAGAGGATTTGGAGACACAGGCAAGTTTATTCTTGCTACTCATGGAAACACGACATGTAAAAAATAATTAAAAAAAAAAAAAAAGACCTGGCCAGACAGTCTAACTAACCTGAGGGAAAGAAAGAGTTCTTTCTTTTGGCTCACTTGCTAAAATGGTCATTTTGCTTAAAAACTCATAGCAGATTTATCATGTTAATATACCCAGTCACACTTTGCAAATAAGGAGTGGGAGGTTTGTCAATGAAAACAGAAAGAGGTTCTCAGGGATGGAGAGAGATGTTAACATTAAAGGAAGTCAATTCCATATCTCTTTCAAGTGAACAGATCCAGAACTTCATTGAAAATACAGGAAAACACAGCAGAAGTTCTATTAGTTTTCTATACTCTGATTTCTGCATAGAATCTAGGTGGCAAATAGGAACTGGTTGTTAGTGTTTGTAGCTGACAAAAGCTGAGGCTGGAGAATGAAGAAAAAAATCAAATAAAGAGTTATATCACAAAGGACATTGTTACGCTACTTGCAACCAAAATTAGATCATTTTTCAAAGCTGCTAGGTATGAATGTAAGCTGCTTCTGGGCATCTTTAATTTATGTGACTGCTACTGGCAAAACAAATAAGGTGTTTTGTTACTATTCTTAATGGCATTACAGGCATAAAATGTGTCATAGGGTGACAATGTCCTATATAGCACTGCATCACCAGTTATACAGGGATTAGAATCATAGAATCATTGGTTGGAAAAATCCAATCATCAAAGGTTGGAAAAGCCTTTCCTTTTAATATCTAGCTCATATTGACCCTCACTGTGGATGAATCATATTTATTACACTGAACTGAGTAATAGAAAGAATTGTTTTTAAAATCTAGGTAAATTATAAATCAAATTCCTAACATGTGCTGACCACATCTCTTCAGATAATCTTCACAGAGATAATTGGGGGAAACGAGGATGACTTGGGGATGGAGCTGAATTTCATTGCAAAGAAGCAGCAGCACAGGATCTATCTGGGAATATATTGCACTGCCTGGAATGAAGAGATGAACCAGTGGGTGTCAGAAGAGGAGAAGACACAGAGGTGGGTGCGGGGGAAGACCTACTTGTACAGGGTGCTGGGAGGAGGACCTGCTCTATGTCTGCATCTAGGTGTGACAGGGGACCAGCTTCCAGTGGAGTCTCTGGAAGGTAAAAGAGCACATATGCCAAAACAAGCCAGGACTATCTGCCCAATCGCTGAAGGGGGTGGTTGAATTGTACAAGAAAAACAGCCCTTTCTTCTCCTTACCAGTAATTGTAATGGGGTTCCTCAGAAGAGCAGCAGGAGCGAGAAGACCTGCAAACACCAGCAGGAGCTCAGCCCTGAAGGACCAGCCTGAATGTTGCCTTTTGTGGTAGGAGTCCAGGTCTGTTCTTGTGCAGAGATCTGCTCGGAGAAACGGACCAGGGAAACTTATGGGAAATAAATCCCTAAAGAGTGGAAGGAGGGAGCACAGCAAGTGGATGATTTACTGAAATAAGAAGTCTTTTAATTTAAATAAATTCTCAACAGACCTCACTTTTTTTTTTCTTTGTTAGGGTTCTTCTTTGGCTTGTGGTGTCTTGTTTCCTTGGCTTATAGAACTTTTATATGTTCAAGACGTGAAAAACTACATTAATGTTTACTGAAAAACCCTTTGCTGGGTGTCATTAAACTCTCTTGAATTTCCTGTCTGCTGCTGTTCATCTTGCCTTGAAAAGTTCCACTCCAAAGGAAAGTTCTGTCTGTCCCACTCTACTTCAGATCTGCTGGCTCCTTCACTGCCCTTTTCCCTCAAGGTATTAAAGAAGAGTGTAGCTGAATTTGTCAGTCTGGTGTTCCAGGCTGGAGAGCAAGATGTGGATAAACTCAATATTGCTGAAACTGTGCTTGCCCTCATGTGCATAACAACTTGCCCACCTCTTTGGAAGGCGTAGGAAAAAACCCAGATCTATGGGAGTGTGTGGACTGCCAAGGCAGTAAAAGCAATCAACGGGTCTTAAAATGCTGTTCTTCCCATGAAACACAGGTTGGAGTCATTTGCGTAAACAAACTTACAGAAAAAGTCTGCTGGTGATTATCCTGTAAAATGAAACACAGCACAAAATTATAAACTCTCTATGTTTTCTGTGAAACATGCGGTGTGTACTGAAAATCCCAACCCGCTTCTTTAAATACGGTGATACCCTACATACAGTGCCCAACGAAGTAGGGCCAGCCCTTCCCTGCATGTCTCTATAAACCTTATAAAAGTGCCTTTGGACCTCCAGCACCATCAAGCATATACTGTTATCATGACTCCTGTGATGGGCTTCTTCCTTCTCATTAGCTGCAATTTAGACATGGGAAGAGGATAAACTGCAGGCAAAGTTTGATCTGAGATGACAAGGCTAATTTGGGGAAAAATGTCCCTCTACTTCTCCAGATGTCAGATTTAATCTAAAGCAAGTACAGTATGGAGATAGTAAACATAATATCCTCCTAATTATATTAAATTACCACTCAGGAGCTGCTCTGCCCTCTTGTCAAAGGCCAGGAACTGGCTTTTAATGATGAATGTGAACCTCAGTGGGACATTCTATATCATCATTTAGTTCAGCAAACGTAGCCCAAATCAGTTGTATAGGTGTAATTAGATGCTGAAAAATAATTACCTTGGCCTTACCATTAAAAATTTCTTGCTTGTATCCCCTTGTGATCTATGAACAAATTACTTTATTAGGAAATCATTAGAGCTCAATTTGTCTCTATATACTACAGACATCAATATTCATTTCTCATAATGGAACCACACACTCTTGCCATAAATTTGTACAACTACATAGCCAGATATCAATTTGGAGTTGTTACCAAGCTGAACGAAAAGACTCTTTTTCTTATGTACCAACTTCCAGCAGAAAACTGAGCAATATGAGCTTTATTTTTAGGCCATTAGCTCAGACAATCTTTGTGTTTTTATGCCCCACTGCAGAGGGAGAGCTTTTTATATGGCTGAACTCTTTGTGCTACTGCAATATCCAAATTTGGGTTGGCCGGAGTAAAATACCTCCTCAAATAAATTATACTATTATGCGAACATGACTATTATCAGGGCCCTGAGAGCATCCCACGCAGGGTATTGGTGCCAGCTCCCAGCCTGGGCAGGGCAGTGGGGAAGCATTCCCAGGCACCCTACAGGCAGACCCTGGCCATGGTTGACCCATCTCATGGGAGCTACTGGCCCTTGCTGTGCTGCAACAGTGAACTCAGGGCCCCTTGCAACTTTTATTTAGTACCTATTTCTCTGTGGATCTCTCTGAGCACTGAGAAAGCAGGCTACCCCAATGTCCTTGGTGTGGGGACATGCTATATTTTCAAGCCATATCTAGTATTTAACTGATTTATTGACCATTAGAATTTACAGAGCAGATGGGAGGATGAAAGGAGACCATCAGTCAGACTCCAGGTCATCTCCTGTTATAAATTACCTTCACATAGTTCAGCCTTTGGCTTTCACACAAGTGCAGGTTCTCACCGAAGTTTGTCATTGTAGGACTGAGAAAAACAACGAGCTCCAGCTAATTGGCTACAGTGGTGGTTGGATAGTCACTTGTTGTTGAAATGGGCCAATATATAGCAGTTGCCATCTCAGTATTTCTCTGAACATCACACACCCCCGTACAAGTAATCCCTATACTGGGGCTTCTGAATTTCCATTTCAATGTGTGTAACCAGTCCTCCATTTTATAACACAACAATTTTCTGGATTTGGTCTGCCACAAGCATTTGATAAAAATATAAATACAGAAGATTGGCTATATGCAACAATATGACCACATAATTCATAATTTCAGAAAAAAGACACTAGTGGATTTAAAAAAATATTTCATAAAATCATAGAATCATAGAATCGTACAATCTTTGGGTTGGAAAAGACTTTTAAAGGTCATCTAGTCCAATCCCCCTGCAGTGAGCAGGGACATTATCAACCAGATCAGGTTGCTCAGAGCCCCGTCCAACCAGTCTTGAATGTTTCCAAGGATGGAGCATCTACCACCTCTTGAGCAACCTATGCCAGTTTTTCACCATCCTCACTGTGAAAAATTTCTTCCTTATATCTAGTTGAAATCTGCCCTCTTGTAGTTTAAAACCATTACCCCTTGTGCTATCGCAACAGACCCTGCTGAAAAGTCTGTCCCCATCTTTCTTATAAGCTCCCTTTAAGTACTGGAAGGCTGCAATAAGGTGTCCCTGGAGCCGTCTCTTCTCCAGCCTGAACAACCCCAACTCTCTCAGCCTGTCCTCATAGAAGAAGTGTTCCATGAGCTCTCTGATTATTTTTGTGTCCCTCCTCTGGACCCGCTCCAACAGGTCCATGTCTTTCCTGTTCTGAGGGCTCCAGAGCTGGAGAGCTTCATCTCTCAGCCTGTACTGATAGCACCTGGGGCACCTGGGGTTGCCCCAAGCCAAGTGCAGGACCCTGCATTTGGCCTTGTTGAACCCCATGAGGTTCACACGGACCCATTCCTTGAGCTTGTCCAGGTCTCTCTGGATGGCATCCTGTCTCTCAAGAGTGTCAACAACACCACTCAGCTTGGTGTCATCTGCAAACTTGCTGAGGGTGCAACCTTATCAGGTTCTAAGAACCGGAGAACATTCTCAACTTATTCTATCTTCCATTTCAACAGGTACAAATAAGCATGTTTTCAGTTGTAAGGTTGTCAATCTAGAATCATGCACATAACATTGTCAGTACTCTTTTGGTCACTGCAGTGGAGCTCACTCTGCCAGGGATCTAGTTCACAAGCTAGCAGAATCCTGACTTTTCCATTCAGGATCCCTATGAATCCCTCTGATGGTGGCCATGTAATAGGTGTCAAGGCTGTTCAAGCTGCTGAAAAAATGCAGCACAAATTGTGGCACTCAGCTGGAAGGAAATGAAATGCCAGACTCTCTGCAAAGCCCTTGCACGTACTTTATCTATGCCACTGAAGTTGTTAAAACAGTGAGTAGACAATAAGCATTTCAAGCCAATTCCTTGCACAAAAGGAACAAAGTGCTAAAGTCATCAATATAAGTAGTATAAATCAACTGAATAGGCAGCTGGAAAATGACAGCTACCTATATTATGAGACTTAAAAAGGGAACAAAATATAGGTGGATTTTTATCTTTTGGGTTTATAAGCCCTTGTTTGATGGACCATAAGGTCTTGCTAGACTTAATGGGCCAAATTCCTCCCTGGGATAACTATTAAGTTCGATTGTCTCCCATCAGGATGGTTTGAACCAAGAGAATTATGTATGTTACTGCAGTAGTTTGAGGTGCTCCACTTTTAAGAGCTGCCATGCCTCAGATGGTACGTTAATTCCAAGGCCAGGAAGCATATATTCAAAATTTCAGAAAGCAACAGAAAGGACTATGGAGTACAGAAACAAGCAGAGAACAGGTGCTCTCAGCCAGCACAAACTGAATGGCGATGAAAGAGCTCTGCATCTTCCAATTATACTAATTCTTTTATCTTTACCTTGTCTGTCTGACACCCCCCTCAAGTCAAATCCTGCCAGCATGTCCGGAACAGCACTCAGGAAGAGACTCTGCTTTGCTCAGGGGGAAGTGTCTTTAAACATCATTCTGTCTCTCTTTAAGTTACACAGATTCCTCTTGTTTTCTGATCACCTCCAGCTCCGAGTTCAGTCTGATAGACTGACAGCTATTCTTGAAGCTGGCTATTACTCAACAGTTGCACTCAAGGACTGAAAAGAAAAAGAAACAGGTCTCCCTTTCAACCTCAGAAAGAGTAATTTTCAAACCAAGGTACCTTAAAAGCATTCCAGTGAAGGCGAGGACATTCCTACACAGTGATTTAAGCCCCTGCTAACAGTAGGCTTTCTTGGACTTGGAATACAGGTTGGGAAACATTGCTCTAAAAGGTTTACTGCCTTAAATTTACCTTTTGTTTTGCTGACTCAGTGATCAACCAAGACTGCATTAAACGTGCCATGTTAAAGATTGCAAATACGGAATAAGTCATTGAGATTCTTACTGCAGTCTTACTTTGTTAACTGACCTTGTTAAGAAGTCAGAAGAAGATTTTGGTTTTGGAACAGAAGATTTTGCAAATGAAGGTTAAAATACAATGATCTGGAGTATTCTTAGGTCGACACTTCCTTCAGTTTCACCTGTTGTCCTGGTTTTGGCTGGGATAGAGTTAATTTTCTTCATAGTAGCTAGTATGGGGCTATGTTTTGGATTTGTGCTGGAAACAGTGGTGATAATATAGAGATGATTTCACTGTTGCTGAGCAGTGCTTACACAGAGTCAAAGCCTCTTCTTGTTTCTCACCCCACCCCACCAGTGAGTAGCCTGAGGTGCACAAGAAGCTGGGAGGGAACACAGCTGGGATATCTGACCTCAACTGACCAAAAGGATATTCCATACCATATGACATCATGCTCAGCCTATAAAGCTTGGGGGAAGAGGAAGGAAGAGGGGGAACATTCAGAGTGATGGCATTTGTCTTCCCAAGTAGCCATTACGCATGATACAGCCCTGCTTCCCTGGAGATGGCTGAACCCCTGCCTGCCCATGGGGAGTGGTGAATGAATTCCTTGTTTTGCTTTGCTCGTGTGCGCGGCTGTTGCTTTACCTATTAAACTGTCGTTATCTCAACCCACGAGTTTTCTCACTTTTACTCTTTCGATTCTCTGCCCCGTCCCACCCTGGGGGAGTGAGTGAGTGGCTGTGTGGGCCTTAGTGGCTGGCTGCTGTTAAACCACAACACCTATCTTTTTAGTCTTTTCTCTTTCAGCTTGTGGGTCCAGCTAGGTTAGCAGCCTGGTCCTAGCAGTGAGCACAAGCAGATATCAGGAGAAGGAATAACACTTTGTACCCACATGACACCCACCAGTGCACTGCTGATAGGTGAAGAATCACTTTCTTTTGTTTTGAACCTGACTTCGACAAATGCCGTTTGTTGGCTGACAGTTCTTGTACTGGAAAAGACAGTGAAGAGTCAACACCTATCTGTCTTTGCCATGTAATCCATGTCAGGATGTTGTGGATTTCTTTTGTCTGTTTTCTTAGACTGCTAAGTCATTCCTTGCCTTTGATTATCCATTTTGAGGTACAAGAACAGTTTAGCTGTTTTTTCATGGATCTAACATGTTCCCAAGATCCCATCGTTTTATACATAACACTGAAGTGGCTTCACCCCTCCCCTCCAGCATTGCTGTACGTTTATCTAAACTGAATTTCAGCTCCATTTTGTTATCATCTACGTTAGTAAGTGGTATAGCTCAGTAAAAACAGATTTTAAAATGGTCCAGTTTTGGAGTGAAGGAGTTGATGTTGAGAACATCCACAGTATATGTATTTCGGGTGTATGTCTGGGGGAGGTTACTTGGGACTAGCCTGGGTGCACAGATTGAAAAGTATTTAGTAGTCAGAATTTATCTTCCGGCTTCGTTTCTCCTAACCTGCAATCTAGATTGTGCACTCGAAGACTTTTTGACGATGCAAAATAAAGTACAGTAATTGAGAATCATAAAATTTTCTTCAAAGGAACATTCCTGATAGAAACTAAAATGCTAATGTTGACACTCCCCCAATACCTTCTCTTCCTATTACACTGAATAACTTCTTAACATCAGCAAACTTTATACTTCAAACTTTATACTGTCTTTTCAATGGTATTTGTAACTACATTGAATTCAAGAACGTACTCCCAAATTCGTCTCAAGATAACACATAGCTCCTCCTGCAAAGCAGTACCTTTTGATGTGTGAGTCAGCTTTATCGTCTAACCCTCTTGGAGTTAAAATTGTTTGGGCCGTGAGTCATATTCAAAAGTGACAATTTTAGCTGTTAGTCTGACAACTTTACATTAACTCAGTTGTGCTAGTCTTTTTGTTCCCTCACAGCATGTCAACCCACGTCACTAATGACAAATTGTCTGAGTACCTTAAAACTGTCCTACCTTAAACCTTTCATAAGTAGCAGCTATTTTTACATGCATTGTATACAAGATCTAGAAATAGATGTAGAAACAGAGTAGATGTTTCTCAGTATCTTACTGTGGATAGTAACCCAGTCTAGAACCCATGATTTTATGTATCTGATCAGATTTGGCTAAAGCCCCTTTTATCCCTCTCATGCATGTTGCTTTTCAGCTGGACATGTTCTTTGCTGTGGCTTACTGATTGGCAGAATAAACAATTGAGCCAGCACAATACAGATGGTAACAGGTAAAGTGGGAATGAGTGAATAACAACCCAACAAGAGGAATTCAGGACATCCTATTGATAAAGAACAGCTTATCTACTAATGACTTCAGTTGCATTCATGTTTGCTACCATTTCTAAAAGTGCTGATACACATTCAATATTCTGAAAATTATTGGTATGGCACGTTGTCATATGTTGACCTGTTTCAATCACTCAAAAGATGACTTCGAGACACACCTTCTACATTGCTTGGAAGATGATGCAGAGATCAGTATGGGAATGTCTTAGAAATACTTAATCCTGGAGGTGGGAAAGGCCCTGAGACGTCTCTAGTCTAGCCTCCTGCTCAAAGCAGGGTCAGCTGTGAGATCAGACCAGGTTGCTCAGGGGTTAGCCTGATGGATCTTGAAAATCTCCAAAGACAGAGAGTGCACAGCCTCCCTGGGCAATCTATTCTATTTCCTGACTGCTCATTAAGAAAAAAGTTTTTGCTTAAATCAACACTCAGTCTTTCTTACTTTAATTTATGCTTGTTGTCTCTCATTCTCCCCTGATGAAGCACCACTCTGTTATTTTTATAACTTCCCCACAGGTACTGGGGTGACACTGCTAGGTGCCCCCAACGCCCATCTTGACTCCAAGCTGAATAAGACCTGTTCCCTTAGCCTCTCCTCAGACAGCAAGTCCCTGACTAGCCTAGTGGTCCTCCATTGAACTCGTTTCACTTAATAACAACCTTCTTTTCATGGGGGCCCAAAATCATTGCAGTGTTCCTGATATGGTCTAACCAAGTGCCAAGTAACTAATCACTTTCAGCGATACCCTTGCTATACTCCATTTAGCACAGCCCAGGATGCTCCTAGCCTGCCGTGCTGTCAGGGCACACTGCTTGCTCCCATTTAGCCCACTTTCCACTCGCACCTCCAGAGCCTGTTGAGCAGATCTGCTCCCCAGCTGGTCGGTCCCCAGCCCATACTGTTGCAAGGAGTTAGTCTGTCCAAGGCATAAGACCTTGCATTTGTCCTTGATGAATTTCATGAGGTCCCTGTTGGTCCATTCCTGTCGAGGTCCCTCTGAAAGGCAACTCTGCCCTTGAGCACATTGGCTGCACTCCCTGTTTAGTGTCATCTGCAAACTTGGCAAGGGTGCACTCTACCTCTTCCTCCAGGTCATTGATAAAGATATTGAATGGGAGAGGTCCCAGCATAGACCCCTGAGGTACTCATAACCAGCCCGCAGCTACAGTACCAACCATGTAGCACTGTGTACTCTAGTACTGTGTATTCTGGTATAGTACTGTGCTATAACAAAAAAAATTTTTCATATCCAAATAGACACATTTGTAATCATGACAGAATTTATGGCTGTAATAAATAAGATAGGGTGCTAGAATGATTTTTGTTTAACAGAAAAGGTCATTCAAAAATGCTATCATAAAGCTCACTCAGGAGAGCACTAAATTAACAATATTTATTTGTCCTTGTGCCTTTGTATGAAGTCTTATGATGTAAACTGTTAAATGGAAAATGTGGTAAGAAAGTGATAGATGTAGAAAGGCATCAACGTCAGTATTAATGGCACAGCAATAATGCAGAAAATCAAGTTATTCTTATCCTTATTTTGAAAAACATTTAGCATTTGGGAAGGAAAAACAGGGAGAGTGAAAGAAAATGGTTGTTTCAGGCTGCTGATTTCCAGGAAACACTAACACTGTAATTATGTATAATTTTACACAATTACTTGTACATGTGCGTGCATGCATGTTTTTTTGTTATACAGAAGAAAAAGATAGAGACAAACCAATCTGGAAAAGTAAACAAACTGAAAGCTGTGTGTTCAACATGGATCTTCAGACATTCAAGAACAGTTGTTTCTTGCTGTTGGTCTTTCATTTTATGTTCACACCTTGGGCTGAGGGGAAAAAATATAAATACTGTATGAAAGCTTGGGATGTTTCTGAGCTTTTTTTTTTTGACAAGCAAAAGTAAGAAACAACAGAAAGCCACTGAGAGAAAGATGTTATAGTAGTTGATGCTCAGTTATAATTGTAAATGTAGTTCAGTGAGGTATTAAAGCATGTTTCTAATGGGCTTTGACAGATAGTCCTTGACAAATTTTGCTGTAGTGTGTACTGCTCTAGTTGTCTGTGTCACCTTTCTGATGAAGGATACAACCGGTGGCCAGTGTCTGGAAGAAAATAACTGCTTCCAACACCTCAGATGCTCCCAAAAGCTCATGTCTTAGCCAAAATAAACAGTTAAGTAGATGCGTTTAAGCTGAATGACAGACTGCAAACTGGAGAAGTGAAGTTCAAGAAGATACTGGCTTTAGTGGCTTTGACCACCAGATTAAGATGGTCTTGCCTGTCTGCTTTGGCCTAATGACTTATTTCTGTCTGTGCTGTTGCAGCTGGTGTTCTAAAATTGCCTAGTCTAAAAAAAAAAAAACAAAAAACCCACAATAAAAATGTAACTGCCTTGCAAAGTACAGCTGCTTCAAATTATAAGACAACTGTCTAGTAATTTTGATCATATACAAGATGAACAGAAGACACATACCAGAATACTGAGATTTACTCCTGCCATCACTGTATACATACATTACATTTATTAAGACACAGTTGGTGATAAACAAAAAAATACCACACTACATTATTGGCTACGAATTTAATTATGAAGGTAGGATGATTTGAGCTGTTGTCTTTGCATGAGAAGTCAACAAAGTTATGGGGAGGACTGTCTCATGCCATGAAGCATTTCAGAAATAAACCTCATTTTGAAGAAAAATTGCAGAAACATAATTCCAGATCACCATTAAAGAGATGTTACAGAATTTTATTTTATTTTTGCATGTAAAACATTTCATATAGTTTTAACATTATTCTGTAATAGAAAAAAAAGAGTTGTTTTAAAAGTGAAATATTGAAATCTTTTGTTCTGAAGCCATGAAAATATGACGTTTTTCCTTTCCTGCGACTTACTTCTGTGTTGTGGGGATTTTTTCTATATACAACACTGTCAGAATTGGCTTAATTTCAAGAAATGTTTAGTTTTGATGCACAGCCTCTTAAGAACTGCTCAAAGCACCTATTTCTGGCATAGCATTAACACACAGCCGGATATAATCCATAGCTAGAAACCTGCAAATATATATACTGACTCAAAGTACAGGACAGAGAGTGAAATAATGTGGGATCTCTCTTTACTCAGAATTAAAGTCATGTAAATCAGACTTCAGACAGACAAAGACTGTACTCTTGATGGGTAATTTGAAGAAAGCTGTTAAAGAAAAGTTGGTGAAATGCTCTTTCTCAACTGCCATAGTGTTAATACAAATACAATGCTATACGTGATCCTGACTGTTTTTAATGCATTACAACTACCTCACATGGAAGTTATGATATGAAACTTAGACTATTTGGTTTCCTAGAGTTTATGGTGGCTGTGCAATGTTTCAGCAGCTCTCTACTAATGAAGGAAATAAATCACATTAGATGAGAATGATTAGTATTCGAGATGTGATTGCTCCTAAACAAATTATAACAGGTTTTTTTTGGAAGGTTTCAGCTAGAACACTATATACAGTTTGAGTACCACCGTTATGAAGGATAGAGACACAGTAAAGACAGTTTAAGGGGGAACAGAAGACTAAGAAACATGATGTATTTGGAACAGATTTAGAGTTGGTTGTCTATGGAAGAGAACACAGAGGGAGAAGGATGCATAACCAAAGAGAAAGTTAATAACTGTTCTCTGAGTCCGCTGTGGGTAGGAGAAGATGTAGTAAGTTTAACTTGCAGCAATTTAATTGCAGTCATTTAATTGAAGAAATTTAGTTTAGACATTAGGAAATACATTCTAATTAAGGAAGTAAGGGTCTAAAGGAATATGAGGACCAAAATAGATTGTACATTGCAGAATCTCTTGGAGTATCTTAAGAGCAGGGCAGATGAACATCTGTCTGCAGTATTTTAATCTTTGAAATTAAGAGATGGAGATGAAGATCTTCTGAGGTCCCTTCTGCAATGTGTTCTGTGGTTTATGAATCTGGCTACAAAATACTGTGGAGCTGAAGAGACACTGGAAAAGCAGATGAATACCCCCCCCCCAACTCATCCGTGAAGTAATTCCCTTCCCAAACCTTGCTGAGTATACATGGACATTTTAAAACATCACTGTGTTGACACTCTCTTCTGTGTTTGATTTGATTTTTACAGATTGCTGTGATCAAATTCTATTAACCACAAGTGCTGAGAAAACATTTTAGAGCTGTTACACACAAACACACCTTGAAAGGGAATAGAAAAATTCACAAGAAGTGCTTATTTACACTAGAAGACTGAATTGTATGACAAACATATATTCAGAGAACAAAAAGCCGAGAGGGTGAGACCGCTGCTTCTGGTCACAAGGAATAAACAGGCTTCATGAAGAGCTTCTGGGATCAAACATGGAAGGGAATTATAATCTTCTCACGGACTATCTGCACACAGAAAAGAACATGGTGGATAGATTTTTAAGGGCTTAATGAGTTAAATTTGTTCACTATTTTGTCTTTTGTCAGCTATCCCTCAGTGTTAATGTCCACTTTAACTAAAAAAAATTGCTAATTAGAGAAAGGGTTTTGAGGGCATAAGCCTGACAGAAGAGAGGCAGTTTTATGGTGGCCAGCAAAATGAGTCCATGGGAAGGAGGGCAATGAGGAGACCTTTCTCAATGTCCTGACTCCAAGCAAGTTGTCTTTCTTTCTGGTCACCCATAATGAAACCAGAAAGCTATGACTTCAGTTACCGTGCACCAAAGGACACCCTGGGAAACTCGGCATGAAAAAATGTAGACCAGATTGCGCTGCAGGTGATGAGGCCTGTATCTGTTATAAAAACAAAACTCTAAAAAGCACAGCAAAACACCATGCCTCCAGAAGGCAGCAATCCTGAAGTGGCTGTGGCTGCTGCCTGCAGTTTGGTGGGGTGGGTGGCTCCTCTCCCACTCTCTCCCATCTGCTCCCCCGTCTGCCAGATGACTTCTCTTTCCTGCCCTTGCCCCAGAACTGACTGACAGACATTTGGCAGCAGACATCGAAGTGCAATTGACTGACGAAAATTCACTGCTTTGCATTTTCTCATTGCCTTTGTGTCCTGGTTTCGGCTGGGACAGAGTTAATTTTCTTCCTAGTAGCTGGTATAGTGCTGTGTTGGATTTAGGATGAGAATAATGTTGATAACACACTGATGTTTCAGTTGTTGCTGAACAGTGCTTACACTAAGTCAAGGACTTTTCAGCTTCTCATACTGCCCTGCCAGTGAGGAGACAGGGTGCACAAGAAATTGGGAGGGGACACAGCTGGGACAGCTGATGCAAACTGGCCAAATGGATATTCCATACCATATGACATCATGCTGAACAATAAAACTGCGGGGAGCTGGCCGGGGGTGCAGTGACCACTGCTCAGGGACTAGCTGGGCATTGGTCAGTGGGTGGTGAGCAATTGCATTGTGCATCAGTTGTTTTGTATAGTCTTTTATCATTATGGGTTCATGAAAGGCAGGCTGAGAGGAGACCTTATCGCTCTCTACAACTACCTGAAAGGGGGTTGTGATGAGGTGGGTGTTGGTCTCTTCTCCCAAGTAACTAGTGATAGGACAAGAGGAAATGGCCTCAAGTTGCACCAGGGGAGGTTTAGATTGGATATTAGGAAAAATTTCTTCACCGAGAGGGTGGTCAGGTATTGGAACAGGCTGCCCAGGGAGGGGGTGGAGTCGCCATCTCTGGAAGTGTTCAAAAAATGTGTGGATGTGGCGTTTCAGGACATGGTTTAGGGGACATTGTGGCGCTGGACTAATGGTTGGACTTGATGATCTTGAAGGTCCTTTCCAACCTTAGTGATTCTGTGATTCTGTGATTCTGTGATTATTATTATTTTCCCTTCCTTTTTGATCCTATTAAATTATCCTTATCTCAACCTATGAGTTTTACCTTCTTTCCAATTCTCTCCCCCATCCCACTGAGGGGGGAGTAAGCAAATGGCTGTGTGGTGTTTAGTTGCCACAACACTTTGACAACAGGGAGAGGAGAACATGCATTTATCAGTACGCACTGTTATTTGTAGAACAGAAAGACTCCATTGGCAACTGCTACGCCTCTGAGCAGATGCTGATCACTACCCTACTTAGAAAGATTTGTAATTCAGCTGCTATTCCAGAGAGCCCTTCATGAACCAGAACTAATTTGCAGTTGGGACAATGATTGCAGAACGTTTTGTATGTTGAACTTGTTTTGCTTTTTACCATACCAATGGTTTTAGGCTTAATTGTGACTTATTCTAACATGGAAAATAATTGAGAATCAGGTTTGTAACAGGTAATGATCTGAAGGCTTGAACAGTCAGTTGGGAAAGTCACTCTATTCACTAACTTAGAAAAAACCAAAAAATGGTCCAGTATGCAAAAGACCATCACCTCCTGACCTCAGCAAAATGAATAAGCCGCTTGACTGATGTCCTCTGAGGATGGGTACAAAAACTGGCCTCCTACCTCAGGATCCTTGTTGTTGCCATTAAATAGAAATGCCATCAGGAGACACAGTTTCTTGGGCACCCATTGTGTTAGAACCCATTTGCTAGGTTTCTCAGGTTCCTACCATTGCACTTTGGAGAATATCAACCACTGCCTTTGGTGAGCAGGAGAAAGAGCACAGATACCCATGTCAGGGAAGAGTTCTGTAAAGTAGCAGCTTGAGGAAATTTCACATGCTATTTATCTTGTTCAAGGGGGTGGATGGCTTTGTGGGTTCCCCCTAAGAAGTAAGGGAGCAATTTTTGTTTTCAGTCTCATGTCACTCATACACTTCACTTCAGAAAAGACTTTTTCCTTTGTAATATATTTTGAAGTTCTCTGCTTTCAGAACAAAAATCACATTTTTAAAATTCTCCTAGAATGAAACTTACATCCTACACATTGGTCTAATGCATCTGGGATGAAGGACATGTCCCTTCATCACTCATGCAGTGCCTCTTCATCTTTCTGACCATATGTATTTGCACAAGGGATTTTCCTAGGTTTGTCTTGTCTGGTGCTGCCTATGTTATCCTTACTATCAATAATAAATAATGTCGTTATGATGTTAAAAGAAAGGAAAAAAAAGGAAAAGACTTCCCAGGAAGAAACAAGATGTTTTGAAAAGACACACCTGCAGAGGGCTGTCTTGCTGGTTGTTCTTGTAAAGAGAATGGGTATGCATGGGTATGAGACAAAAGGGTAGAGGGAAATAAATACCTTTCAGTGCTCTAACTTGGGAGTTTTGGTTGGCCTCCCTAGCCTTCAATGGTAATGGATCTGTCAGTCAGAGATACTTTGCATTCAGCCCACATCGCAACTTCAGAACTCTTTGAGGAGCCTTTCCCCGTTGCAAGGCTCTCACTCGTTTCTTGGCATCCAGTTGCCACATGTGGTTCTGGGCAGGATGGAAACAAACTCCACTTATCGGGAGGGAGCAACCCTGAGCACAAGCTGAGCTTTGTGGCTTTCAGGAGGCAATTTTAGATCAAGACACAGTCTCCACCTTACATACCTTTACAGCATAGATTTTTATGTATGCAACAGCCCCAGAGGCAGTTCAAAATCTATATGGAGACCACAGTCAGCACAATATCTGAATTATTATTCTGCCTGTTTTGCTTATTAAGGTCATACCTTAGTGACTGAACTCATTATTATACAGTGCAGGCAAAACAGCTTATGTTGTGTCAAAGCAGTGAGCACTTCCCTCAGTATAAAAAGAAAATTAGTTTTGCAACACTGACCAAGACAACTGATGTACCTCTCTTCTGCAACATTGGCAATTTGCAGAACCACAAGCTGGCACTGCTCCATGTAAGGATCATTTGCTATACAGTATACATCAGGAAAAAAATTGTAAAAGCAGTAAGTCTTTGTTTTCTCCATAGGTGACGTAAAAAGGAAAAATAAATAAGGTGAATTTTTGATGTTGCTTTTATCATTCATGTTTCTGCAGAATGACACTGGTGATTATTGAATTCTTTCAGTTAGCATTTCCTACAACCATACACAGCTAAGCTAATGTTCAGCACTTGTTTGAATCTTCTGATAAAACAAAGTACCATTTCTGTTTTTAGAGTTGCCATTAAAATATCTCCTCTGGATATGACTACTCTAGTTTTGGTTCCCTGTGCTGTTACCTGAAGTACTGATGGGTGCCACGGAGGGCATAACAAAAGCGGACCACACATCATCATAACAAGCTGACACAAGAATAGCATTAGATGAAGGACCTTTTCAAACCTGATGCTTCCCAAGACACCCACTAATAGCTGAGACAGCAGAGATTTAATCTGACATAAAGCAATTGGACAGAAACTGGTTTGTGTGTGCGTGTCTGTATGTGCATGTGCAGTGCTATGAGATGTCACAAACTTCTATTTCATAACTCAGCCATAAACATTTGCTCCAGGCAAAACACAGCACACAGTGTTCTATCTAGAGAGTAATTTTTGTTTAAACAAATTAAAAAATATCAATTTGCTCTTTTTTAAATTTATGAGTGCCAATATTTCCTGTTCCCCTCTTTTACCATCCACCCACACTGCTCTCTGCACGTGACTCAGCAGGGATTTGATTTATTGGAATTAATTTGGCAAATGATTAGTTCATAACACAGAGTAATGGCTTTGCACTTATTTTTGGGGAAGCGGTAAAAACGTAGTTGTTAGAACAGAGAAATACCTAGCGTCGGGGCAGAGTACCTGCCTGTGACAGTACAAGGTTTCCTAAGACTGTGTGATCTCCCCTTTGCTTGTCCCTGTGCTGAGAGTCACAGCTTAATTACTGCCAGGGAAATTGTCCCCTGGTCCTGGAAATGTCATGGTAGCAAATTGACCCTGACAACATGGGATTTCCAACTCTTTGCATTTACAAACTTGTCCGGATTTGCTATGCCAGGGTATTTGGATTTGTTAACTCTGGAGGAGCAGGATTACCTCAGGCAGCTTACATTTTCCTACCTTTTTCTCAAACATTGGGTACAAAACAAGCTGCATTCCAGCAAAAAAAATGAGGAAGCTCTGTATTGCAAAACTGGAAACAATGACAGCAGGAGCTCACAAAACAAAAAGGCAGGCTTGGAAACCCCCTGGAGCTGGTCCCCTGGTCCTTGCTGGTAGCTGGGATGAAGCTCCAGCAGTAGAGAGCAGAAAGCTACCTCTGTCGTACCAAAATCCCCAGTCCTGCCTTCCAAAATGGGATGTTGACGCTTCACTGGAGCTGACAGTCCAGATCACTAACACTTTCCCTCCTATGGACAGGAGCAACACTGTTAAGGACATGCATGTGAGCAATTAGCACCATATTGATGAGTAATTGAAAGTTCTAATTTGCTTTGGACCAGCCTCACGTGGGATAGGGTGGGAAGCCAGAAGGAACAAGGAGTGAAATTCTCCCCTTTCAAAAGGAGCGAGAGAGGAGCGAGGCTCACTGACAGCATGCTCCTCTCTCCTGGAGGACACTGGAGGGACCACTGAGGGCCATATCCCTTTCAGTTCAGAGCTCTGTCGTTCACTGAGGAATGTGGTTACTCACCAGGGCATTGTATTTGTGGGATCTTCTGAATACCTCAACATCGGTTTTCACCTTGGGAAGGGTAGGGTAATATTTGATTTGTGAGTCTTAGATATTTATTAAAATCAGGGATGCTCCTCACAGAGTCTGTGAAACTCCTCTGAAAGGCATCTCTTGGGTGGCAAGACCTCCTTCCTGGGAGAGGTCCTGGCTTCCTCAGCAATAAACCCAGCACAAGGAACAACTCCTGTCTGCATGCACACCTTCACACTCACGCCTGCTGGAGTCCAGCACATGAAAGGGGACTTCCTGTGCTGTTCTCTCTGTCTTACCCTTCTCTGCCTTGCATTGCATGGGAAGAGGAGCGTGAGGACGTGTATTGCTCGTGGACTTCACAAACACAACATTGCTAAAATAAACCTTAAATTGCTTTGAAGCCTGCAAACACTGATACAGATGATGGACAGGAAACTTCAGTGAAGTTGCCTTTGTTTGTTACAGTCTTTGAATTTTTGCTGATCATAATCGGTTTCATAGTCTGACTGCAACTAGAAAGGGATTATTTCTTTTGCTCTGGAATTCAAGGATGAGCATATTTGTTCAGAGGATAGATGAGACCAAATTAGAACATGCTACTGGGGCGTAATAAATTCACAGTAATTGCAAGCTAGTGTTCCTTAATTCTTCAGACACCATCATCTGTAAATATTCTGATCCTTTCATAGTTAGGTCATTTGTGCCTTTGTCCTTATTGAATTAACTGTTGTCTTTTCTTTCATGCTGTCTCCTGAGGGAAACCCCTTTTAAAACTTTTTGGTTTAATTCCATTAATTGGCATATTGTCTGGTCTTACGTTTCCCCTCCCGGGTCTTGAACTTATGTTCCCTCAGTTCTTAAACTCCTTAGCTATGTTTCTGCAGCTTTGACTGACAACTTGCTTGATCAGAGGACAAAGCATGTGCTTTCTTATCTTTTACTTCCAGGCTAATGTCTAACAATGTAGTCAGTTTATTAGTCAATTTGTTAAGCCAGGGTGAGAGTTCTCTGTTCTGAAGTCATCACAAAAATCAATAATAATCAATTCATTTATTCTAGGGTACATTAAATTATTATTAACTATAATAATTAAAAATAAATAATTTAAAGCTCCTCAAGCCTTTACTGATTTATGGATAGTTCTTGCTTTTGACCTTTACTGGAAACTTGCACATTTTTAATCCATTTTCAGTTACACTAATGAAGACAGCAACTAAATCGTACAGCTTTTCAGTATGAAAAATCAGAGGGCAAAAGTTTTGCTTTCAGCAGCGTAACTTCCCCCCTTATATTAGAAGAAGAATGAATGTGCAAGAAGTATGTGGCATGAAGGAGAAAAAGTAGTTTTGCTGAAGTATTATTGCAGTAGCAAGAAAAATGGATTGAAAAACATAGACGTAATACTACTCCTAGTCAATATATTTTATGGTTATAATAAACAGAATTAATGATACATTGAAAACATTTTGTTATTGCTTTTTTTTAAAGGACGTACATAAACCATGTAATAACTTTAAGTTATTCACAGGGATAATATCAAGCTATAGTCTTGAATGTATCTTCAACCAGAGTATAACATCAACTGAGAGAAAGTAGGACAGAAAGACATCTAAAGCAGTAATGAGATTAAGCAAAAGCAGAACAATCACATCCTTCCCAAATGTGTCCACCCTGATCTGCCTTATATCAACATCTGCCTTATATCAACATCTACCTGATCTTGACCAGAGTATAAGATGCAGTTTTGAAGGGTAAGAAGAACTGGTTCCATAAAAGCTTTCCTTAGGACCCAGGAAGATCCTGATATGAAAGCCAGCAGTACTCTAAACTTCATGCATCACAGAATCACAGAATCACAGAATCACAGAATCATTAAGGTTGGAAAGGACCTTCAAGATCATCAAGTCCAACCATCAACCCAACACCACCATGCCCCCTAAACCACGTCCCAAAGCGCCACATCCACACGTTTTTTGAACACTTCCAGTGATGGTACTCCACCACCTCCCTGGGCAGCCTCTTCCAATGCTTGACCACCCTCTCGGTGAAGACATTTTTCCTAAAATCCTGTCTAAACCTCCCCTGTTGCAACTCGAGGCTATTTCCTCTTGTCCTATCACTAGTTACTTGCGAGAAGAGACCAACACCCACCTCACCACAACCCCCTTTCAGGTAGTTGTAGAGAGTGATAAGGTCTCCCCTCAGCCTCCTCTTCTCCAGACTGAACAACCCCAGTTCCCTCAGCCGCTCCCATAAGACTTGGAGTCTTGCTTTGTATCTGCACCTTGCTGTAGAGCAGGACTCTGTCAAATGCTTATTTTTATATACATAAATATATATATATATATAAAAAAAAATCTGTGGAGAGTCAAGAGCTGTTTAAGTTCTAAAGAAGCCAGCCTATAAGAACTGTTCACTTCGTGGCTCACAGTAATAATGACCTCTCATTTAATCAGCAAAGACCACATTCAGATCTTTCCTCAGGCAAGCTCTCATTCAAGCCAGGGCCTGAGGAAAGGATGGCTAAAAATCCATGAAAACTACTGACAGTGTAAATTGCTCCTGGACAACTTCAAAGGGGATTTTGCTATTATAAGACTTCAGGGTGTGGCCCATAGCTGTACGCATCCATTCAAATTTAATGAAAAAGAAATTGTATGCTTCACCGTGTTTCACTTCAGGGGTGTTTTGTTGTTGGAAGTGGCGTAAGACCCACCTGGCTTAGCTCGTGCATTTGTTTCTTCACAGTGCCCAGATGGTAGCAGCTAGATTAGAAACAGCAGACATCCTGGGGAGCATATGAGCTGCTCAGCCTTGTCAAAAGTTCTGTGTTTAACTTGGATCCCATAATGACACAACCTAAAAAAAAAATCACAAGCAGTGTTGCTTAGCCTTGCACAAAAATAAGAGGACTTTAACACATTCTTTTCAGCTGCTGATCTTCTTTCATAACCCTGAATCATAATTTTTTTAGTTATGCCTATGGGCACAATAGAATATTACCAGTTTTAAATAAAGGAGTCTACCAAGTTTCAGAAATTAATCTAGTCCTGCTCCAGGACTACTTCAAGCTGAGAGTACATATTTTAAAAAGTAGTTTGAAAACTTGAGGGAAGTGTCATCCTGGCTCATTGTGTCTGTGTGTCCTTGTTATTATGGACAGCATTTGCCTTAAATACTTTTCATGAGTCTCATCATAAAACTTGTTGAAGCTTTTCATTTGCACTGCCCCTGCTAGCAGGCTGTCTGAATTTCAGTGCTCTGCTCTTTACAAACCTTCTCATTTCCATTCTGAACACATTCCTTGTCAGATTACATGTGCTTGTGATGACATACTAAGTTAAGCAGATCCTTTTTCATTATGGTTTAAAAGAGCTCTTCATATGGGTATTTATTCATATAGGATGGACAGAAAGACCAGATGAGTGAGAAACTTGAACTGAAGTTTACTGTGAGTAAGCCTTCCCATGAAACTTGCACCTGCAGAGCCTTTTAAGGGAGAGTTAACATTTCCTTACTATCAAAGCCACAATTTTGTGTCATAATAGGGTATCTGTGCATTTCAAGTTCTCAGCTTTCTGACATACCCAGCTCCATCAGTGCAGGTTTCAGATACCAGATAGTGCTGTACCCTCACAAGTAGCGTGCTGATTTCAGTGTCTTAAGATTTTAGGTTTATTTTACCTGAATCTTCTGTGTTTGCTCCATGTTTCCCCCTGCTGTGTTTTAAGCCAGCCGATTGCCAGGGGAGCCACAAGAGTTTAGTGACATTCCAGAGGGTGGATTTTCAGCAGCACACAGCTTGTAACCATAGCCAAGCATAACACAATTTCACACATCCATTGGTATAGGCAAGAGACAGCTCCTATAACAAGACTTTTCAAGATGACGAACCATTTTCTTATACTACTGTGCCATGTTTTTAGTACACGTATGCTGCCAGGAAGGCTAAGGGAGGTACCATGCATATAATTCACTTGATCTTCCTAAATGCCAGCCCCGTCCCCAGAAATTAAGCAGTCAGTTACACTAATATTAGTGGCAGATTTCAGTGACCAAGAAATCTTCTTATGCAAATAATCCGCTAGATTACACTTATTATGGATTTGGCTATACCAAATTTTTGCTCATCCCAAACCAATGGTTTGGGAAAATATTATGCTATTAGAGTAACTAATACAAATATAACACCTTTGTATGGACCAGCTGTATTTTCTGGGAACTGGAGACCTCAGTCAGTTTGGTGGTGTCCATGAAACAAGACCCTTAAGTCGGTTAAATTACAACAAGAGCAACTGTGTAATTCAGACCAGAAAGATAAAACAAGAACAGCAGGACACAGAAGATGTAAATATCAGAAAAAAAGCTGCACCTACCAAAAAAGAAAAATCACAAAACTCCTCTTTCCCAGATCAGTTGGAGAACAAAAAAAACTACATGATTTGCTAGTGGTTTTAAGGTGAGCAATCATATGATCACAAGTGATCCTTTTTCAGAGCAATACCCACTCAAGGCAAAACGACAGGTCAAATCAGGACATAGCTCATATAATTCACACAGAAGGCAGCAAGTTGTACTATACAGAGCTTCGTATCCCTGCCGTTAAAAGATGCATTATTTTTAAAGAAATAGTCCAACAGATACAGCTCGTTTTGCAAAAATTGATCAATATCTTCTTATCTGAATCTCGATAATTTTAATAACATTTAAAAATTTGGAACTCTAGTTCAAAGTTTAGAAGGTGTCCTAAAACACAGTTCCTTACTTGTTAAACTTAACATCTGAAATATGTGACATATCTTGCAATCTGTGTGTTATTTTTGGAGAAGAATTATTGACGTTATTTCGAGGGTACCCAAAACTCCGATCAAATTGAATGTCTTTTTCACAACTAGTGTTGTTTTTACTACAGGTTTCATGCTCTTCTTTCAACAAAAGGTGTTCATGAAATTTTTTAGGTTTCCCATGTGGAATAGCCGCAGAATGACCAAATAAAAAATCTGTAGTCCTTCCTGAGAAAATGCCCCACACTTAAAAGTCTCAATAGACCAATACATGATAGATGATAATTGCTTTTAAGTAGGCAGTGTTATAGCCTCACATCAAGCAACAGCTAATTACTCAGGGCATGAAAATGGTGCTTTGGCACTAATGCATATTAATCACATAAAGACTAATGTACATATTCCTAGATAAAAATGATGTAACAATAGATTAGATTAATTCCCTTTTCATTGGCTGGTCAGTAAGTCTTGTTCTAAGAAATGCTGATATATATTTATCTGATGGAACATAATGCTATTTTACTACTTTAGTCGTTATTGTCCTTACCACGTAAAGTCATCCTCCCTTTTTAAATGCCAGACCATATCAGATAACATGTGCTGTTGTTAATAAAACCAATGAATACAAATAGGGGGCTGAAATTAATCTATTCTAAAAGTGTTACATTTTTGCTGCCTGTTTTTGTCATTAATGTTAAGGAAGTAAGAAGTATTGAATGAGAATGTCATAACCTTTACCAGTGTGTAGCAAAACACCACAAAGGCAAAAAATGTTCTTTGATCATCCTGTGTGGGCTGGCAGACTCTGGATGATGATTAATAATTATGAGACATTTAAAGGTAATTTTTCAAATCCTATCTAATTTAGCAAAATCTATAATACATAAGATTAAGAGCTAGTTCAGGCCGGTGCTTTCAATCCTTGTTCAAAGACAAAACTTTTAAAGAAAATATTTTAGATGAACTAGGATCAATGTTCTTTGGGTAGAACAGAGACTAATGAGTAGTTAGCAGCTTGGCAACCACGCATTGATCCAGGGACTGCTAATCAAAGGAGCCCCAAACATTACTGTGGTTAGATATGAGGAGTGTGTAGTCAGGATGACCATGAGCACCGGTTGGCCACCAGGACACAAGCCCCTAGACACAGGGTATAGATGTTCACTGGCGGAGCGTCTACTGGAGGGGAGAGGTGGCTCAGCAGGTATTTGACCTCCTCCAAGGTGTGTCCTTAGAGCAGAACTGGCTCTGCTCACCCTTTTTAAACAGCGTAATGTCATGCGGTTGTTCTGGCTGCAGGCCACACTCCCAGTCGTTCCTAACTGTGACGTTCTCTAGCACCGTTACAGCACTTCAGTCGGCGTTTTGCTAGTGACAGTCTAAGGGCTTTCAAAAGTCATGGCTTTCACAGCCCAAATGGGCAGAGACCAGCAAAACAGGCCCATTATGGTCATTGTTAAGTATCCTGCCCCTAATAATTACAAAGTTAGTAACGGTTAAGGGTAAGATTAGTAATGCTTGGAGAATTTAAATATGAGAGACCTATGCTGTAAGGTGCTGCAAACCTCGGAAGTGTGGAATATTTTGCATTTCACTCAGTGGTGCTTAGCACACTGCAGGATCGGGTCTTACCTTTTCCAAAGACCTATGCTTAGGGAGAATATCCCCACCATGCAATGGAGCAAACCTGTGCCTGCCAAATCTGTTCCAGAAACCAACCCAAAATCATCACCTCAGCAAAGAGTTAGCAGAATACAGCATTTTAAAAACCCAGGTGTGCACCCACCATGCTGTTCTGATCTGTGCTGGGTGCAGGCACCAACTCTTGTTAAACACGACTTGGGAATGCTGCAGCATTTTATTAGAGGTTGTCAACATACCCATAGGTCCTGAAGCTGTGCAAAATAAAATCCTGTGGAAAGTAAAGAGAGACTACCTCAGTCCAGAAACTAGTGAGGATGGTTACTCCCAATCTGAAATTGTTCTGCTGTGTGACAGGGTGACAGGACTCAATCCACTACATCAGGAAAGGATGGGAAATTTTTTTTAATCTAGATTTGGAACAAATGTACACTGGCCAAGTTGGAGAATATGTGTCTGAATGTCTCTCTTTTACAACTAAGGAATAACTATGGAATAAACCCCACAGTGAAACCTCAGTTTTAATCATCTGGGGATAGAGTTCCGTGGGATATGTGCTCTGAAACAAATATTCATTTATGTATTTCTCTTTTATCTTTCCCTCTTGCCAAGCAACTTCAAATCATACTATGCAAAGAATCCAGGGTAAATGACGCCTTTTGAACAGGAAAGGTTAATACATATTTTTTAAGTAATGGTGGATGAAACAATGAATTAAAATTTGATTTTTCAAGAAAAGCCTTGGTATGTATACATAAAAAAAATTGTAACAGTTTGTCTCAATAGATAGGAACCTTGTTGCTAAGATAGGAACAAAAAAAATCCCCTGTTTAATAACTGCCTTTTATAGTGCAGAGAGAATTGATTTACTAGTTTAAAAGCATCCTGCCAATCTAGATGTTTCTGTAATATCTAAATCAATGCCTTTCAAATGTCTGTGCAAGCAAAACAAAGCTCTATCAATCGAACAACCAAACAATTTCTCATATTAATCAGTAGGAACTTGATAAATCCCACTGATGTAGAAAATTAGCACCTTTGCATGTTTCCCAGATTTTTATTTCATTTTGGACACTTGGTCATGCATTATAAGTGCTGCCTGGCTGGCTGTAACTATTTAAGTTGAGATCTATTATTTCTAGGAGAATTATGTGTCTTGTTAGGGAAATGCCAGCTATTTCCATTCCAGCATCTGCGCTGCAGTTGATCTATTATTAACATTGAGCTCATTAAAAAAATGAAAGAATTTGATTTGTGTCTTCGGGGTGGGGGTTACTGAGGCTTCTGTTGAAACAAATAAGCTAGCTGTGCTGCTTCCAGTTGACACAGCTGTCAGGAAAGCTTTGGCTGCCGCTGCACCGCGTAGGGATTCTCGGCTACAAGGGTCTTGTAGCCATATGTAAACAACACTGCGCTGAGGACAGGTTTACAACACTGGAGACAACATCTGCAGCTGTTAGCCACTGGTTTTTATAGCACAAAACAAATGTTTTTCAGTTTGCAGGTGTTTGGCACGAAGCCTCTGCAGCAGCAGTGAGAAGGGGAGGATGGGTGGCTGATGGCAGTTTTATGTCTACCTGGCAGCGTCCTGTCCCACGCCGTGATGAGGATGGGGCTGATGGATGTCTTCCCTCCTCCTCGCCTTCTTGTCTTCCTCTGGGTGGCTCTTCAGAGGAGGCTGGGTTCCTGTCGATGGCATACATGTGTTTTGTGGTTTAAAACACCAAAGGTTTCCCTGTGGAGAAAGAGAGAAACATCACTCCAGGATGCTCTTGGGAGCAACTGATTTGGGCCATGAGTCACTGAGACACGTAATAACCACACTTAAAGGAGGGCTTTTAAAATGGGGAGGGTAGAAAGGAATAACAGAATTTGGAAATTCTGACCCAAAAGTCTTGAATGGGAGGGTACACAGAGACCTGAAAGAGGAAGCCAAGGAGCAATGATGTCTTGGAGTAAGTTTTATCCTGTCCCACTTTTGTGTTAACAACCCCAAATGCTGATTGCTTTCTGACCCAGCAGACAGCATGTAGACTGCATGTTAAAACAGGTGGGAAAAATCAAAAGTGAAGGATGTTACAAAAATCCCATAATTTTCCTGTAATAAACATCAGTGACATTCTCATGAACAACATCCCAAAAGAGTAACTAATTTTTACAAATAATTACTGTGTTGTCAAACCCTGGTGTATATAGGCTTGCTATACTTTAGCCTTGGACATCTCAACTAGAGAAGCCATGTTAAAGTACAACTTTGTCAGCAACATAAGTTTAAATATGTTCTTCAAAACCTGTTGGCTCACATAGATACCTTCTTGTGATGGAAAGATCTTAGCACATCCCGGTCAATAGGCTGTTAAACACCTAAGTCATGGTAACCTAGTAGGAAGTGCTAGTAAAGAAAATGGTCTTGGATCTGTTCTTTAGCCCTGCAGACAGTGTCGCTGCATGGTTGGTGCCTCGGTAGTTAAATTCTCTTCCACTACATTGCTTGGACCCCATGGCCCCTGGCCCATGCTATCCTCTCACCCTAGACTGGCACTGGCTGGGAAAGTGATAGTTAGCATTGGTCAAAAATATGCATAAAGTTTACATGAACAAATAAAGAGCATCATGGGCCAGGGCTTGTGAGTATGCCCTTGTCATGTTAAGTATAACAGTATGGATGCAGGTTTAGCACAGATGATGGTGTTAAAACCATTTTCATTAACTCTTAATTCTACAGGACAATGGGCTGCTATGATATACCGGAACTCCCTTTTGCAAGGAGGGTAGTTGGCAGTGCAGTGAGGCAGATACAGTCCCCTGGATCTCAAGATGAATCATTCACAAAGACTTTAATAAAAAATAGGAATAGTTGCTCGCTCACAAAATACCATAACTACAGAAAATAAAATATCCAGGGAAGCTATTGCACATTCCCATCTGCAAACATTCTGGAAATTGGTAAATTGATCCCAAAATACTGCAGAATCAATTATTTGTGAAAATCTTTTCTCACTTCTTCTTAGTTAGTGTGTTGCTGTCTTCCCGACTGATTTTTTTTTTACCTTCACATTTTTAGACAGAAGTTACATTTCTGAAAGAAAGGAATCAAAAATTCAAGAATATTAAATTTAGGAAATGGTTTTTCCTTAGTTGGAGTTTTCAAGAATGTGCTGAATTCAGAATGGTATTTCCTCTTTTATTTAAAGTATCTTCCTCTCCCAGGTAAATTCAACTTTCAGACCATGTTTTTTGCTGAACAATTTTTTGTTTATGCCTCAGAAGCAAATGAAAACAAACTCATAAACTTATTTAAAAGTAATTTTTATCCTTCTTCAGTTATTTTAAAGAGAAGATTAAATCTCATCATGTGACTTTAAATAGTTGTAGTGTGAGAAAACGATATTCAGGAACAATTGTTAATATAAGCAAAATAATTATTTTGTTATATAGCTGGGAGAAATCATAAAGGGAATTATCATTATCTGAGAGAGAAAGATCTGTAATTGCGCTGTATTTTATACTTTGCAGCATGTCCACATGACTGGGTATACATTTGAGAGAGTTATTCCATCATATGGCTTTTGGAAAAGATGTTTCATTCTAAGTCCTTCATCATCCAAGTTTAATTCTTGAAGTTGTGCATATCCTTGTCAATATTGGTATTTTTTTAGTGAACGCTGGAAGTAATGACTGCTTATGACACATCCCACTTACATAATGTCCCTTTTTCTAACAAGGTCATAGCATAGATATCTATAAAAAATGCGCATTCTTACCACGAAAAGCAGATGCAGCTGGAAAGAGAATTTCAATTTTGAGTAACCATTTGTATGTGTGGTGCACAGTTCCATGAACAGCTTCCAGCCTACCCTAAGTGCTCTGCCTTTTAGCTCTGAGTGGGGTTTTATAGCCACTATAAACTTCATCCTCTAAGGGTAAAAAAGCCTGCAAACGCAGATGGATGATGAGACTGATGATAGTGCTCTCCTGCAGCTGCCCTCTCTTCCTTCCCCAGCAAGTACTGGGAGAAGACACACATGCCCACATGAAGCATGTGAGAGGTTTGCTCCTGTTTAAACTCCATCTGCTACACAGATGGATTGCGGCAGGTATCCATGGGCAGTCCTGGTGCTGCCTCTCTCTCCACAGATGACAAATTGATCCCTCTGCCTTCCAAGGCAGTGATTTACCCTGTGTCCTCCAGAGCTCAACCCCCACGGGAACATCCCCAGGTGCTGCAGTGGGACTTTATTGCTCTATACAACTACCTGAAAGGGGGTTGTGGCGACGAGGGGGTTGGCCTCTTCTCCCAAGTAACTAGCGATAGGACAAGAGGAAATGGCCTCAAGTTGCACCAGGGGAGGTTTAGATTGGATATTAGGAAAAATTTCTTCACTGAGAGGGTGGTCAAGCATTGGAACAGGCTGCCCAGGGAGGTGGTGGAGTCGCCATCTCTGGAAGTGTTCAAGAAACGTGTGGATGTGGCACTTCAGGACATGGTTTAGGGGACATGGTGGCGCTGGATTAATGGTTGGACTTGATGATCTTGAAGGTCCTTTCCAACCTAGTGTTTCTGTGATTCTGTGATTCTGAGAGAAACATGTTGTAGACACTCTGTCCTTTGCTCCTACCCACCGTCATGCTTGGCATGGCCATGAGCTGGTAAACACTGTGTGTACTTACAATTTCATCTGAGGAATTGTTCTTGGGTCAGCTGGTTTGAGTTAAGAGAAAATGAAGAACCAGGTTCCTTACCCTTACTCTCTAATGGCCTTTTCTGTGACAACAAGACAGGACCTGCCAACCCTTCCATTTACTCCGCTGCATTTAGTACCAGTGATGTCATACCCCAAAAAGATGACCTCATTGTTCTAAACACTTCAGACGTAATTGCATTTGCCATTCTATTATTTGACTTGCAAAATTGGGCAAATGTTTCTATACGGAAAGTCCTTTGATTCCTCAGTGGTTGCCTGATTGCAAATCCCTTTGTTTAGTTCAGGTACTGTGCTTAAGTTCTGAAGTACTGAATATCGATTTTTTTCTCAATCTTTTTAAAATAATTTTTTTAATAACTTAATGTTCTTGAATATTGCAATGTCAAGTCAGTTACTGATGCAATCCATAACTCACTTGATACTTTTTCTTTTTTTGCAATGAACAGTGGAAATTATGTATTAAAAAAATTCAGTTAAGTGTTAAATTTGGCATAAAAAGAAATCAGGAGCTGTAGATGAGGTTAGAATAATGGTAGCTGCATGGTGTAATTCTTGTAGTATTAGTGACCGATCATCAATAGAAACAACCAAAAAAATGGCAGAGCAAAAACATGTCGAGAATTATCAACACTCATGTCTGTCTGAAATCAGAAGTTGAAAGTATATATAAATTTCTTAGATAAATTAGGTCCCTTTACTTTTCCTCTACCCATATGTTGACATTATCCATGATCTGAAGTCCTTTTTCCATGAGTCTTGAGCTTGTGGATTTGTTCACAGCAGCACTGCTTCTGTCATATTATTTCAGGGAGTCACATCTTCTTAAGCCCTCAGCTGAAATTTCTGATCATGTCTTTATCACTTCTTGGCAATTACATGTGTCTTTGCAAACTTCTTAGATAACCATTCCCTACCCCAAAGAAGAATTCAGTATCTCTTTTTGATGGGGACGGGAAAATGAACCCAGCCCTTTTTCCATTGTAATGTAAAAACTCCACCATGTCAACAAAACTTGACAAATAATAGTTTGGAAAGAAAAATAGAGCAATGCAATTAGTCAGACAGTATATACACCTTTCTGGTGATTCACCTGTAAGTTGACAATAACAGAAGCCATTCAGCAGTTGCAGGGGAGCACAGCACGCGGTACCTGCCAGCCCGGAGCGGGCACTGCAGTAGCTATCAGTATTACCTTCTTCCTCCCAGCTGTGGTTCAGTCCTTGCTCCAAATGTTGGGTTGTGAAAGTTAATATGTGCTAGAGGAATCAGCTATTCCTTGGTCCAGCAGAATCCCCAAAGGACTTCCTGACACAGAAGGAGTGCCCTGAGGCAAATCTTTGTTGATTTAGCAACAACTTCAACTAAATGCAGGAGAAGCTGGATGAAATATGAGCAGGCATGGAAGGACTGCAAGACACATGGCCCTAGATAACCCTGGGACAAGTGAGGTTTCCTAACCACAGAAGGAATGTTTGTGCTGTCTGTCTCCAGGATGGAAGGTTTAGATCAGGGAAATGAGTACTGCAAGCTTAAAAACTCCAGAAAGCCAGGAGTGGAAAGGCATTTGCTCTGAAGTATCCCTCTCTAACCCTCTCACAACAATCCTCCGTCTGAGGAACATAATGAAGAATTTGCACATCTTTCAAAAGAGGAAGAGAGGCTCCTGAACTTTTAGAAACCAAAGTTAGCAGGAGTATCTATCTTGTATATAATATGAAGACGATTTTAATGACATGGCCAACAAAAAAATAAACTACCTTCTACACAATATAATGAAAATCTATAACGTTTGCTGGAGATGGTCAACACTTTAGCAAAACCCAGCCCCAACTCATCAATATTCAGTGAATGATTAATGTTATTTTTCTAGCAATTTCCCTCACTTGGCACTGGCTTGATACTAGGGAATAGAAACAATTCTGCAGTTGTAGATCACTCTTCCACCTCACCAGCAACTGGCTGCTTCTTTTACAAAACTGACAGAGGTTTTCCCCTTCCCTCAGCACAAAAGCCTATTTTTGTATGCCTAAGGAAATGTGAGGATATAAAGCCATGATTCTCAAGCCGGCCTATCTAACTTACAGATACGGCCCCCATTGTACATTGTAACAGAAGCTTTTATGCAATCATAATGAGAAACTGCATAAAATTAGTATTCTATTTTTCTTCTTATACATCAAACTGGTTTTTTTTAAACTTGTCCCCCAGCAAAGAAGGTTTTTCAAAACTTCCTTGTTAGGCTTATGCACAATGAAGGCCATTTTGGGTCTATTAAAATCCAGAAGATTGTATCTTCCCATGGAAACTCTGTATTGTCTGTCTCATAAGAAGTGCTGTCAATATAGTCATGTTATTGCTATGTTCTTGAAATATAGAAAACCTTTTTAATACTGAGAAGAAACAACTTGAAATGAATAAAGCCTGAGAATTCCAAAGTATTAGCAGAGCTCTAGTAATCTGCCAGTTTTCCTTGAAGAACTTTGATAGCTTAAGGGTATGAAATAAACAGCGCAGACAAGCAGCTTTTCGCCATGGCCTGGCTTGCAATTTGCACCTCTGAAAAAACAATATTCTTTTTTCCTTTTCTTGATTCCTTTTAATCAAGATGTCTCATTCCACTTCATGGCTGGCACTTCATCCGCAGGAATCTAAATTTGCATTCAGATACGCTAAAAGTAACACGACCTCCTAATGAACCTCTTCACACACACACACACACACTCTCTCTCTCTCACAAATCCCCTAAAAGAAATCAACGATTTTGAATTAATTTGTTCTCTGCTTGGGAATGGACTAGTTTGCTGACCTAAACATAAGGGTACAGGTAATTTCTGAGTATTGACATAGTTACTTACTAGTGCGTTGGTTAAAGCGGGGAAACTTAAATACCATTATTTTAAATCAGCAAGCTGAAAAACACAGTTTTAAAAGCTGATTTTTATCTTTTCTTGCACAAGCCTTTTTCCAAAGGGAATGTTGATTTCTTTTGCTACCGCACATTGTCATCTACCCACATTTGTTTAAGCAAGTTATATACAGCAGGTCCCAGACCATCTTCTAGTGTTAGCGGAAGGCTGCCCCGTTTACACGTGACCACACTTCCAGTGCATGGGCAGTAGATGATCTCTGCGAGTTCCTTCGGTCCCTATCCTGCCCCACACCGGGGTGTGCACCCACCTGGTGGCAGCATCCCTAGGAAAGAGAGGAGCTTGGACAAGGCTTCTGCCGACAGAGATTTCATCTGCCTCACAGGTTGCTCCTGAGAAATCACTGGGGAAGTCAGCGGTGAGGAGTGGGCTGGGAGCCAGAGCTGTCTTGGCAGACTGCACAAAACCGGCAGATCGCAAGAGGAGCCCTCTGATTCAAACAATGAAACAATAAATAGTATTTATTCTTATTCTCTGTCTCCAGTATTTCTATCACAGTATAAATTGTGAAACCAGATCATTGCTTATTTACCAGGGACTAGTTCCTTTCTTACTTATGACTTGGACCAAGCTACTTATGGACAGCAACTGGAGCTTAATTAGCATTCACAGAAAGAAAGAAAAAAATACATGAAATGTACTGAGAACATCTTTTAAATGGGGGAAAATAGCCTCACATTTAGAACTAGCTGACTTTTTAAAGCAGGGGAACGATATCCACTAGTGAATTGAACAGCGGTAGTTCTTTCTGGTCACAATCTCACTAAGCTTTCAGAAGTGGTGGTAAATGTCCTCCTCTTCCATTTTTTTGAGAGGTCTGAAGAGGAATATCAGCCTCTCTGTTTTTTCAGCTCCCAGCTGTTTTCTCAGGTTTGAATTAAACAGTCACTGAATGGAACTAAGGAAATGCAGTGAAATGAAAAAACCATCCTCTCTGTCCTGCAAGAGGCTAGTGCTGTCAAAAGCCAGTTTAGCACTTCAGCACACTCTGGTTCCAGGTTCTTAGCTGTACGAGCCATGTGTGTAATGTTTGGTCTGTTTTTGACAGCAAGTTGAGATTTCTGCAGGGTTTTATTTCCTGTAGATATTATCAGTTGAGATATTGTCATTGCCTGCCGTATTTTCACAGTTCATTGTACATAGCCTTGCTTTTAACACAGGCAAAGCTAAACTTTCAAAAATAGGAATTTTCTTTTACATCGGTTGCTTTCTTTTCTAAATCTGCCCTTCAAACAGTTGACACTTGCTTAACAAAAAGACCAGCCTCCAAATTGGAACTGCAGGGAACTGTAATGCTGAGGCACGTAAACAAGCGACAGGCACACAGTTTGCATCTGAAAGCAAGATTAGCTGCATCTGTGGGCTACCCTCCCTCAGTTAATTAATGCCTTCACAAACAGGACTAAGTAACTCGTGTACAGCTCCATGACAAAGTATTTATGCAATGCTGGACAGCCACTAGAAAAACTGTATGGTCTCTTACCACATTTTGCAGATTTAGTGACTTTGGTTCCTGCTCGCTGCAGATACGCACTAAATATGCCCTCAGCCAAGCATCTGTATAGACTTAAACATCTGTACTGCAGGAGCTTAAATGGATTGTGTAATATAATGAACAGCAGGCTACATAATTACCCTTTATTTACTTGTAACAAATCAGTTACTACAAAGAATTGTATTTTCTACACTGAAAAAATGCTGCATCAATTAAGTTGGAAACTGCATTTCTATTAATTCTGTCAAGGAGCAGTATAATTTCAAAGTGGACAGGGTGAGTATAAGGACACAGAAAACAGATTTTTTTCTTTTGAAGAGTTGGCAGTAGTACACCAAGTCTCTGCAGTAATTCCAGAGAGTTATTGATTTTGGAGCCAAAAAGAACCATTGCATTCCAGGATTGACCTCTTGCACAACAGAGGGGTTTGCACAGCAAATTCTCCAATAAACCTAGTAGTTTTTTTACTTTGTTTTTAAAAGACCTTAAAAAAAAAGCCCTGAAGTAATGAGAACTGCAATCTGTAGGTTCAACTCATGGTGTAAAATAGAAATGAACAGAGTGAATTCAGTATTTCTGGCCCAGATTTAGCTGAATTCCACATTTAAAGTCTGCCATATTTTCACACAACTTCTGACCTTTATTCTGTCAGTCAGAAAAATCATTACCCTTCCCAGTAGTACTGGAATGATGAGAAAACACTACATTTAAGACTCATTTATTCTTGGGCAGTATGTGTGAGTAGTGCCAGATGGAGTATGCAGAATTTAACGTCCACACCAAGGCTCTGGAGTGATATAACTATGACCTAGATTGATCCAACAATCCGTGTTTCTGTTTGAAAAAGAGAACAAAGGAGAGCTAGAAAATGTGACTAATGCACTGTAATATGGCCACTCATCTGAGTGCACGGAGAACATGAAGCAATAGCTCTAAGGAATAAAATGTCTTGCATGCAACTCTGGTCAGCACAACCTTGCAGAGGACTGTGGAGTACAGTATGGGAATATTGAGGATTTCTTTGTCCATTTACCTATGGAGAATTCACCAAAATAAGTCACCTGATTAAGAGGGTACAAATGTTACCATGACTTTGTCTGGTGGGGAATACAAGATACGGGGGAATACAAAATACAGGACCTCTTACCCCTTTCCACCCCTGTTCAGGCTGGGCCTTCCCACACCATCCCTACCCTTGCCATTCAAAGTAGGAAGAGGAGCCAAAGACATTTTGTGTCAATGTCTGTCTGCCTTGCTCTCATTCAGCTCTGGTTTTTTGAAAATTGAAGAACTGTAAAGTTTTATGAAGCAAAATAAACCAATGAAGCATTACTCACAGGCTCTTTCGCCCATCTGCTCAGCTCAGAAATGATCTTGTTTCTCCGTGAAATCTTAAAGTTTGGAGTGACTGCTTGGCAGGAGGGGACTATCTAATGGGGTGGGATCCTGCTGCAACCTGCCCTACCCTAAGGACCCCAGGGTGGAGCTAGGAATACTGCACTGCCTGGGATTTACCTGAGCTTTCCTATTGCTGAAGAAAACCAAAAAGACCACCTGTAGTCAGAACTGTTTCTCTTTTATTCCTTTGACATGAATCCCCAATGACATACAGACAAACAGCTAGGAATGCTAACAATAGAATAAATAATCTTACAGTGAAGCTCTGAAGGCGCTTTTAGATCTAATACTGAAAAACGTACTTTCTCGCTCATTACAGAAGATTGTGTTATATATTGTAGCTCTGTAAAATACCTAACAGTCCACGGACATTTAAAAATCATTAAAAGAATTATCAGAAGAAATAATAGCTTTGTATCTAAGTCATACCTTTCAAGTAAAGTGGCTGTGTCAACTGAACTCATGTCAAGGTGAAAAACTTCTTTTACAGGGTATACATTTACCTCAAGAGAATATTTACAGCACTGGAAACTACATGATGTTATTTCAGTGCCCTATGATATTTGATATCTTTGATCCTTGATCTGTTTTGTATCTACTGCAGAAGAGTTGCCAAATTATTTAAAGTATGAGACCTTAGTTGCATCTGTAAAATCTGAGTGTGTGCACCTGTCGTACATAAAACGCATCTTTTTGGGTTTAAGTTGGCATTTGAACATGAAAAATGGGTATATTTGCATTCTGATCAGCTTATGAACCCAGTTGTAGTTATCAATTTTGCATGCACGTAGGCTCTTTAAGTACTAAATGAGACATGCTGTTCAATAGGGATAAGCAGTAAAATATCTACACTTCTGAGCAAGCCCAATAAATAATGTGTCTTGTGTTCAGAACAAGTCAGGAAAATGTTTAATTCCTGAAATATGATTTACTATTCAGCTACAATGTTTTTATAATAAACTGCACATGTCTTAAAAATAATGTTACTAAATCATAATTTAATTCCTGTATTCTAAGCAGGACTACTAAAGTGTCCATGTATTACCTGCCATATACTGGATTTTGAATTCCTGTTCTTTTCTTGATCCCTAGATTATATGGCTGTTACATTCTCCAGCTCCCAAATGCACTCCTTCTGTTCAAGCTACAGAGACTTATTTTTAGGGCTGGAAATGGCTGGTTCATTTCCTCCTAGCAGTTAAGATGGTAGTTGCTACACATGCCTATGTCTCAAACCAGTAAAGTGTGTGGTCATATCACTGCAACGCTTGCACCTCCTCAAATCACTGGTCCCAGCTGTCAAAAATATGTCATATTTTAAAATGTAGTCTAAAGTGAGAGGGGATGGTTATTAATGCTGCTGAACAACTACTGCATCATGCTTCTCTACTGATGAAGGAAATCTTCTGTCATTAGCAATTAGATTAGAAAAATGCAACTCAGTTCTTAAATTACAATTTTCTTCCTTGTTCTGGCCTTCTCAGAAAGGAAGTATTGGATAAGAAGGACCTACTGCAATTATTGTGATACTATGATTTTGAAAATCTTAGCAATTGAAAAAAAACCCAAGCAAATAGAAAAAGCCTTCTTTATATTATTTTTAGGTGCCATTTTAACCAGAATATGAGCAATTTCAGTGACAACATTTCTGTGACATCTGACACCGGTTGCATGAGATATTCTGCTGCTTTCAGCCCCCCGAACGTACAGGTTGATTACCTGTCAACATTTCTGTCCAATACCAGTGGCAGCAGACTGTGGCAGAAGTCTAACACTTTTCATTATCAAAAATCTTTTAAAAAACAAAAATATTTTATTGTGATAGGTGGATCTTTCTGGTATGGTGAAGTAAGCGGATAGATGTATGGACATGATACAAATAATATTTTCTGTTGTACATAATTTTTGATAAATAAGACACTCTGCTACCTAAGAGGAAGATAATTTATAGTAATCAACGCTGCAAACCTTGCTCCTGTCATTGCTTTTGCTCTGTGATAGCAGATGAAGAAACAGTAAGGGCAGTAAAGATGCAGTACCTTCATTTAACAGGTGTATACTTGTCTCGCAGGACAGAAGTGTAGTGCACACTCGGAAATAGGTTGCATTTTCATCTTCACCCTTTTACTTCCCCTTTTATATGTCAAAAGGTTCCTCCTCCTCCATTATACATATATGCACACACACACGCACCAACAACCCTTATTTACCGTATGAAGAAGTAGTTATATGAAACACAGCATTCGCAGCCATGCCATGTATCTGCCTTCTTAACCAGAAGAATGTGTTATGCCAGTTCCCTGCATTGGGCCAAGATGAGCAGAGGTTAGCAGCAGCAGAGGCTTTGCAGAAGTATGGAAGAGATACAGGCCAGGTAAATTTCGTACTAGTATATTGGGAGACCTCCTATATTTAAATATAGAGCTGTATATTCTGTTTTATTGAAATGTTCCCTGTTTTTAACAGTTACTCTTTTATCAAATCCTGCAGCCCTGAGAGCTCCTGATGATGTCAATGAGAGTTTTGTGTAGACAGGGATTTTGGGACTTAGCTCATAACAGAAAAGATGATTGATATGAGTATGAACACAGATGCATTGATCTGTTGATCTGTCCAAAAACAATCTGACACAGGTCCAGTTGGCAGAGACCAACATGAGGATACAAAAATGTGGGCATTTATCTCCTGGGACTTACAAGCCTGCCACTTGAACCAACAGACTGCATAACATCCTAATGTACTTGGCCGGTGCAGCAGCCAGCAAGATTACCATTCATAGACTTTGAAATGAAACACCCTTCACCCTGTTTATGCTTCATGCATGATTAAGTGCAAAGAAAGCAAGCCATATCAGTATGACAATCTGTCAAGGAGAGGAACCTTTTGCACAATGATAAAGCAAACATCTAAACACATTTTCAGTGTAAAACCTCTTGTGTTGTTTATCGAGTATTACATGAAAACTGTGTTAAAAGTACATTAAGGCTGAAAAGTCAAGCTTCTCAAAGTCAGGAAATAATGGAATTCAGACTGCCTGTGAAATCAAGATTTTATTCTTTTTGGTAATCATTATCACCCAGTAATTAGACAGCTGCATGTTGTATCATTGCACAGGACCCAGGCCTTCCTCAGAGCAGAGCATTGATGGTGCTCAGTGAATGAGAAGCTGTTCAGTGCTTTGGTTTACCCTCATTATTCAGTGAGTTTTTATTTATTTGCTCACATACTTATGTACATGCTATTTAACACTATTTCATAATCCAGCATCTCTTATGTCATGTCACAAATTGATGGTATATGTCAGGTTGTAAGGGTCCTCCAGAGGTCTCCCATCCAACTGAAAGCGAGGTCAGCTGTAAGACAAGATGCAGTTGCTCACAACCTCTCTGGGCAACCTGTTCCACTGCCTGGTTATCCTCTTTGTAAAAAAGGTTTTACCTAAATCCAGTCTCAACGTCTCCTGATTCCACTTATCCTCATTGGCTCTTGTCTCCCCATCATTCTGTGAAGAGCCTGGCACTGGGACATTCGTAACCTCCCCATAGGTGCTGGGGGGCTGCTGTTAGGTGCTCTTAAAGCTGCCTCTTCTGCAGGTTGGCCAGTCCTGGTCCATCAACTTCTCCTTACAGGGCAAGTGTCCAAGTCTTGATGAGCCTCTACTGTATTCCTTCAACTTCATCAAGGTCTTTCCTGTTCTGGGATGGGGGGAAGAAAAGCACACAGTAGTCTAACTGTATTGAGTGTTGAGTAGAGACAGATAATTACTTCCTTGGATCTACTGCCAGCTAATGCTCTGGTTAGGATACGTTTGGCTGCTTTTGCTGCCAGTGCATACTGCTGGCTCATGCTCAGCCTGCTGTCCCCCAGGGCACCCAGCTCCTTTCCTGCAGAGATGCTTCCCAAGCAGTCGGTCCCCAGACTATGAAGTTGCACAGGGCTCTTCCTTCACAGGTGCAGAGCTTTGCATTTGTCCTTGCTGAATTTCATAAGATTCCTGCCAGCATATTTAGGTCCCTGTGGATGGCAGCTCTGCCCTCAAGTATATTAACCAGTCCTTTCCAATCTAGTGTGATCTGCAAACTTGACAAGAACACACTCCATCATCTCCTCTAGAATATCGATAAAGGGATAGCCCCCAGAATAGATCCTTACAATACTCTAATAGTTACAGATACACCAGTAGAGCAAATCTGTTAGAGCCTACCTTGTGTGACTCATCATCCAACCAGTTTTTTATCCATCTAGTTATGAACCCACTTAGACCATAATGTCCTGTGAATGTTGCCATCACCAACTTCACAGCAAATGGATGCTGGACAAAGGAATTTTCCACTACTGGCTGCTCTGCAATCCCTTCTTGCAAGGCTACAAGCCTACCAGAATGCCTTCTGCTTGTGTTTCACTTAGCTCATGAATGCTGGTGCTGCTGCACACTCCTGCTGCATGGCCTCTCTCATAACAAGTAAACAATGTTCGTTATTTATACTGTGCAGTAAGTGGTCCTGTAACTCATTTACTGCATGCTTTTCAGTTCTTCTGAGAGTTCTTCTCAGTTCTGAGTGGAGCTCACTTCTATCGCATGTCAGTAGCAATGCTTTTAATCTCTGTAGCCTCCAGGAGAGGTAAGATGGTGGATGTGGAATTGTTCTGATGTGGAATTGTCTCTGCTGATTTCAAGTTACGTTTAAAATGTGTAAGTCTGATTATTCACAGGATTTAGCTTTATGTAGCACATTACTCATTCAGACAACAACTCTCAAAACTTTTTAATTAGGGCCAGGAATAGTCTCAGAGGCTAAATTTGTGCACCCAGGAAGTGAGAAACACATACCAAAAATTATTCAGACATTCAGATATCTGGCTTTGGACATGTCAATCACCACCCCTCTCAACTGACTGTACAGAGAATTTGGGCTCTGGATTTCAGACAGTTGTAGGAAGTTTGGTGTGATTTGTTCCTTGTCACTCTGGAGCCTCTGGTAGACCCTAGCTCTCCAAGGGAGAACCGAAAGCTACAGGAGCATGTTGTTGCAGTCCTGTCCTCCTTCAAGAGTTGCCACCTTCTGCCATGCATCAGCAGGCATCTTACAAATATGAGCTGTTTTCAGTAGGTATTCCTGCCGAATTCCCTGAAAACAGTCCATATATTCATTGAGCAGAACAGAGGCCTTGGATTATACAGTTTATATATTACATACATCATCAGGCAATTGAAGACTGTGACATAACAGGTATACAGAGGTTTCCTGGATTGTCATCAAGTCTGATGTTTATTTAAAGTATTTACTTTGAACACCTCAGTAGAAATCCTCTCAATAAGCTCAAGCATTTGTTGCTTTGCTCAGGTGACTATTTATGAAACACCAGTTAAATTGCTCTATATTTCTTTCTCTCATACTCTGGAGATAGGGTGTGTGTAGATGTAAAGCCTTTTAGTTTCCTGTACTTACTGAAGTTAAGGTCAGTTAAACACTTCTTCAGGATGGCTTTCAACATAGGAGCTCATCTGAGGTGAGTCAACTAGTTGACAGCAGACTCAGATCTTTCTCAAAGCCTAAATTACCCAACAGCAACAAAAAGAGGTACACATCTGAGGTCAACAGGAAGTCTATCAACTAATGGACTATATGGAAAGCTAAAGAGAGGAGTTGTGGGTGGGATAGAAAGACATAAGGAAACATAAATTGATTCAGAGTTTTCAGATAAAGGGGAAATGAAAAATCAGTATAAGAAAAATTAATGATATTCTGCAAGATTGAATGGGAAAAACAGGTCCCAAGTGAGCCAGACTCCAGCAGGACTTCCTACATGCCTGAAGGTATGTTCAGGATTAAGTACTTGCAATGAAAGCATTGGGGTGAAAATTCAGGCAAATTCTTATTTTACTCAAGCCACTTCCACCATTAATAAATATCCAACTCAACAGCAGCGCCGTTCTGTACTCTTTTTAGAAACATTTTCATTAGCCGGGGTAACCTGTGTCCATCACTGAACAAAAAATTTACATACTTGAAGAAGCTAGGAATTTATGAGAAAGCCAGACAAGCATAAGTGTGTTAGGGCAAAATTAAATTAGGACTGTGAAAGTGTAAGCTTCTTCTGGCTACAGGCTAAGCAGTGTTGCAGCACATTTTCATGCTTGAAGATTTCCTTTAAGAGTGGCTTGTGACTGATCTTGTCTTGCAAAAAAAAATCTGAGCCAATCTACAGCTCTCTAAAAGTTGGCAACACGGTTAGCTTAACATATCCCCACTTTTTCTAAAATGAGCAGCTATAAAGTTACGGGACAGAGATGAAAGTAACCCTTCTGTACTAGGCATTCCAGTGACCAGTGAAACAACAGGAAAAACAAATCACACGTTACTAACCGCACACTAAATTATTTGAACTCTAGTGGCAAGGGGCATATAACAAAAGGTTTATGAACTGAAGACAGGCCAAAAATTCTCTGCTATTAGAGATTGCTGCAGACTGTCCATGTCAGCAATGTTTACAGACAGAAATGCCAGGGGCATCAATCCATTAGGAATACTGTATTTAGAAATGATGGAGTGTGCACCCATAATTTAGTTCCACGCTCTGAGTGCAGCACTAGAATAAATGGGGTAGTCTGAGTTTTCAGGCTTACGGTATCCTCAGATCACCTCTTCCACACACATTACCATGTTTATCAATGGTTCCATCCTGAGCAATAGCTTTCAGGACTCATGTGACATTGTTTTTGAAAGAGCAGACACACACCACTGGGGAATGGAACTAGCTGCGAAAACTGTAATGACACATTTCTTTCCCTGGAATTTGGCAAAATAAAAATGCTTGGTGGAAATAGTTCAATTTTGACTATGTTTGCACAGCTAGGTATTTTTTGCCTTCTGGAAATTTTGGAATACATTGGGAAGTTGAAATAAAGAGGTTTCTTAAAATCTTGATTATTACATGAAATTCCAAATAAGAAATGGCGTGCTGGCTCCTGTTGAGACTGGCAACAGCTGCTGTAAAGGAAGAGTCCTTCCTCACCCCTTCATGTTATGCAAGAGGTGCCAGCTCAACAGAGTCATTACCACATTTGGTGGGTATTACCAGAAGATTAGCTTCCCATGTTTAAATTTAATTTCTCTTGCTGGCCTGAATCATTCACAGAGATATATGTGAGAGCACCCTGGAGTCTTGTGAATAAGAAGAAAGAAAAAATCCTCCTGGAGCAGCTGAAAAATAAGGAAAATTAATATTTAGATGGTTGGGGGAAAGCAGCAAACTTCTCTATATTTCTTTCTCTCTTACTCTGGATTTGGGGAGGGGGGGGTGGATGTAAAACTTTTTAGGCTCCTTTACTTACTGAAGATGAAGAAAAGCTGACTTTCCTCTCTGGCAGACATACCAAAAGGCTGACAGCACGGTGTATTATTCATTTGCACTGTATGAGTCATTGCTTGCTCTGTTAGTCAAAGAAAATTATTGTGACCAAGGGGAAAGGTGAAAAATAGTCCAAAACACAATTATAGGCCTCTGTGTACCATATTTTGTTATCACATTTACAAGCAGCCATGTGCCAGGACAAACAAGGAGCTGACCTCTAGGACAGTGGACAACTAGAGATGATTTTTTTGGCTCTCACTTGCATACATACTTGTGGTCTTCATTTCTTCTCTCCAGAGTCCTGAGTCTTGTGCATCAAAAGCTCCTAAGTACAATGTAAAAAATTGCCTTCCTAAATATGTTGCACTGCTAAAATGACAAGATTAAAAATAATTCTGGACAAATGTATGACCCCTTTATAAGATTTAATCGGTAGGACTCAAAGCATTATTAAACTGCAAAATATCACTGAAATTCTGATTATTCATAAAGGTGGAAAACAGAGTCTCCCAGCCCTGCTCAAAGCTAGTCCATAGCTAAGCCAGGAGCAGAGCCCTGATGCCCCAATAACCATAAAACCTCCCAAAGCTTACAGCATCTTCATTTTATACTGATTGCTTTAGCTCTTACTAGATCAAAATGTGGATCATTAAGATACGCAGCCAGATACAACTTTTAAGGAAAAGAAAGGACTCTGTGCTAGGGCAGCCATGTTGCAATCCTGAAAATTTGGATTTCTTCCCTAAAATTCCTGTGTGGTTCTTAAGCAAACCTCTGGGTTTTTTCAGTTTATTTTATGTATCATGGGGCTAAAAATTACTTTTTAGCTCTCAGACCTTCACAGCCTGTGAGGTACTGAGATGCTTTGCAGACAAAAGAGTTGCTTAGAAACAAAAATAAAAATCAAAGGTCCCTAATTTCTCCTCCCAAGGGGAGCCGGAAACAAAAAGAGTGCCTCCAGACCATGTTTTTTCCTGAAGCGTGCCAGCAAATTTAGCTCACAGGCAGAAGACGGAGCCGGGCTGCGACGTGCCGTGTTTTGGAAGCCAGGTGGCCAGGCAGCGAGTGCCGTGCCCCGGGCTGCCG
>NW_010521101.1:0-11713 GCF_000687285.1 Phaethon lepturus
TTAAACTAAAAGAGGGCAGATTTTGACTGGACACAAAGAAGAAATGTTTCACAATGAGAGTGGTGAAACACTGGCACAGGTTGCCCAGAGAGGTGGTAGATGCCCCCTCCCTGGCAAAATTCAAGGTCAGACTGGACGGGGCTCTGAGAAACCTGATCTAGTTGAAGATGTCCCTGCTTATTTGCTTATTGCGGGGGGGGGACGGACGGACGGACGGACGGACGACACTAGATGGCCTTTGAAGGTCCCTTCCAACCCAAAGATTCTATGACTCTATGAAAAGAGCCTGGCTCCGTTGTTTTTTTCAGTCTCCCTTGAGATATTTTTATACATTGGTAAGTTTCCCCTGAGCCTTCGCCTTTCTAGGCTGAACAGTCCCAGTTCTCAGCCTTTTGAATATCTCCAAGGTAGAAACTCTACAAGTTCTCTGGGCAACCTGTGCAGGTGGAGAAGCAGGTGGAATCAAGGAAGGACCTCATTCTCCTAACCAGGCTTTTCTGTTCTTAGTTATTTTAGGCAAACAAAATTAAATTTCAGGAAAAGACATTGTAACTGGAGTGTTACTGTTACTGATTGCAGAGTTTTCATTGGAGGGTGGAAAGCTAAAGGAACTAGGAAGACCCTTGTCTGCACTTACAAAGCTGCTTTTCCTCTAGCTGGGTTCAATATCTCTACGTCTCAGTTTTCATAAAAAATGGTACACTTGCTTTACTTCCATGTCCTTTAGAAGTTAATCGTAGAGTCAAAGTTCTTGGAGCTGTCCTTGTTTGCCTCTGAATCCTAATTGATTCTGTTATGAAGAGGAGCTAACAGAGCTATTTTGCTTTGGTATATGTGAGACGTAGGTAGGGTATGAATGCAGGTATTATGAGGTCTAACAAAAGTGTGGAATATTCAAGCAGACGCCTACTGACAACGTGAACGTGCCATCAAGTAATCACTTGGAGGAGAGGTAATTTAATACTGCCTAGTCTGTGTGGAACAAAACAGAGGAGTTGGGACAGTAGGCTTATCTTGCAATTCTCACATGAATCCTGAAATGACCATAAAGCCTCAGTTTGTTGCCTGACTAAAACTTTGTCTCCAACCTTGATGACTTCAACAATGCCATGAGATGTAATCAATATGAAAATGTGATGTTGTGTGAGAAAGGAAAGAAATTAAATTCAGTTTAGAAATGACAGGCTGCTGAAGTAACTGTGGAAGTTTGGTTCAAATGATTTCTCAATGAATTTGTGACAACTGGAGCAGAATTTCCAGTCAGTGTCTCCAGGGTGCTGTGTTACTTCCCCAGGGGATTTGAGGCCAGCTGGTTCAAGAGTATACTTGAACCCTGGGGATTGCTACCAGATTGCTATTAGTCAGCGACCTTTGTGCTTTGGAGGTTTTGGAGCAAATCCTTCTAGAAGCTGTGTCAAGGCACATATGCCAAGGACAGGAAGGTGTTTGGGATCAGACAGTATGGATTTACTGATTTTTGTGATGCCTGATGCACTTCACATGAGTGGACTGGCTCTGTAATGGGAGAGAGCAGTGAATGCTGTTCACCTTAATTGTTGCAAATGACTTTGATACAGTCTCTAGTACAGTCAGTGTAGCCAATTTTGTGACATATGTACTGGGTAAATGGACTACTAAAATGGGCAGAAAATTGGCTGGGCCACTAGGTTCAGAGGGTTTTGATTAGTGGTACATAATCCAGCTGTTGGCTGGTTATTAGTGGCATTCTTTACAGTTGGTATTGAGGCTGATATTGTTTTTATATAGATATATATATAGATAGATAGATATAGATATCTATAGATATATAGATACCGTCCAGATCTTTATGATATGGACAGTGAGACAGAATACATCCTCAACAAGCTGATAGGTGATGATACCAGATTGAGGGGGAGCAGTCAGTAGGCTGAAGGTGAGGGTTGCTATTTAGAGGCACTCAGCAGGCTGTAGAAATGGGCTGACAGGAACCTCAGGAAGTTCAAAGTGAAAAATAATCTGGACCTAGACCATGAACAACAATACAGGCTGGCTGGCCAGAAGGCTGTGTTGCTGGATAGCACACAAGTGCCCAAGTTGAACATGGGTCTGGTGTACCTTTGCGGTGAAGGTCAATGGTATACTGGGTGGTGTCAGAATGTAGCCAGCAGGTCAATGGAAGGGATTTTTCTCCTCTTTGGCACTTGTGAGACCAAATGTGAGTACTGTCTCCAGTTTTGAGCTCCCAAAGTAATTGACGTACTGGAGCTAGTCCACTGAGGTGGCTGAGGTTTTGGAGCACATGATGTTTAAGGAGACTTAGAAAGCTGGGTTTGTTCAGTCTTGGGAAGAGAAAGAAAAGGGAAGATCTTACTGATGTCTTCAGCTGCCTAACTGGATTGTGTAGAGAACAAAGAGCCAGACTCTTCTTGGAAGTCAACAGTGGTAGCATGAGAGGCAACAGACACAGGCTACAGCAAGGGAAATTGCAATTAGACAGACATAAGGATAGCTTTTCATCTTGGGGCCTGTCAGATACTACAACGGGTGCCCAGAGAGGCTGTGGAATCTCCTTCCTTGGAGATACTTACCTTGATGGGGCCCTGAGCAACCCGATCCAGGTTGGCCTTGTTTTATATGGGGCATGGGACCAGATGGCCTCCAGAAGTCCCTTCCAACCTAAACTCTTCTGAGTTTTTCTGATGTAATGAAACCCTGGTTTGGGTGACATATGTCATTAGTGGGAATACCACATGCTGAAAGCCAAGCAATAATTGTGACCAGGGAGCAACACCAAAGATGGTTGTCTTGGGAACTCCTGCCAAAGATCTGTGATGATAGAGGAATAAGGTGAATGAAGACAACTTCCTCTAGTTGGAAAGTCCAGGTAAGATTTTTTTCTGCCTCTACTCACAGAAGTCTGTCAGAAGGCCAAAGTTGTGTTGCAGAGATTAGCCATTAATCACAGCTTAATAACTACTAAGAAAATTCATCTGTTTGCATGTGAAAATTTCTTTGCAACTTTATTTTTTCTTCTATTTGTATCACCTATGTGACTAATGTATGTGGGAACTGGCCTTTTTTTCTTTTCCTTTTTTTAGAAGTAGCTGGCAGTCGAATCCTCCCATGATAGCAGCCTACTGCTGACCCACCTCTGTGGCTACCCATGCTACAGACTGTTTGCTATTGAAGCAGAAAGTGCATTGTTGAGCTTAGTTGGGCAGCATATAGAACAGTATGGATGTGTGGTGAGGGTTTGGCACAGATGTCACTGAAGCTGGAGAGTATGGGGAATTTCAGCATGCAGGGATAGGAAGCCTGCCAATCATGATTGGCACCCTTGGTCAGGTGCCTTGTGCTTTTTTTGAGTGTCTGTGTTGTTGCACTGGGACTAACTCCATATAGGGATGGACTGCCCTATTATTTGGACAGTGTTTGGAACACATCAGACTGTACTGATTGCAACTACAGACCAAAGCAGTTTTTCTTGACAAACTGTGTGAATCTGTGCAAATTCCTGAAGATAACATGCAAAAACAGTGGTACACAGAGCTGAAGAAACAGCAGGCTGGGAGGGATTATTTCTTCGGATTTAAAAATGGAGGGAAGGTTACAGTGTGCTGCATGCTACTCCTTTTAATCCATGAAAGCTTTATGTGCAAAATTATTTGGAATCATAAAAAGGAATTTTTGAGGGGAAGAGGGATTAGCAAAAAGTGATTTCTTACCTGTATATCTGTGTGGAGCAGCCTTCACAGGAATCCTCCTTTGCTGTCCCTTCCTGTGGCTGTACCTATAAGTAAAGCTGGACTTTGATTGGGCAAAGGTTGATTTAAAAGTTGATTTATTTAACCAAGATTCACTGAATATGTTCAGCATCTTGATAAGCTGCTTTGTTCTTGCCTGCAGAAGTGCTAATCACATGCATTTCTCAGCTGCTTTGAATTTTGTTCTACTGATAATTATACTCAAAAACTCAGTCTAGGAGGTCATCTGAGGCAAACCTGATCTTTGCTCTGGGCAAGAGTCTTTTCCAGTCTTAAGAAATGTCTGAACAGCAGCAGGTTTGGATTGTGGTGGATTGACTTGGGCCAGCAGCATTTGACTGCAGATCAAGAAGTTACTAGTTCATATCTATGTGCCCTGTGTTGGGTGCCAAAAAAGGACTGTGATGGGTTAGCCTTGGCCAGCAGCTGGATGCCCACCGAGCTGCTCTCGCTCCCTTCTTCTACATGACAGGGGAGAAAATAGGATGAAAAATCTTGAGCAGTTCAAGATAAAGACAGTAACTGGGAGAGATACAATGAAAAGATGGGCTCATGATTGAGAGGTGGCACTGACTGTTGAGGCCATCACACATGTGAAACATGCACTGCAATCAAGAAACCCATGTGCGTAAAGTCTCGCTGGAATAGAGGGAGGTGGCTGGTATATCAATATGGTGAGACCTGGCAAATTGTCTATACTAGACCACTGCTATGAACCTGCCAAGGCAAGCACTATGTGCTTACTATGGTAGAAGTGCCTACTGGAGACACAGGCTGTAAACCATGCCATTGCTTGAAATGCCATCCTGAGCCTTGAAAGGCAAGTTCTGTGCCATGGTATCCTAGAAAGAATTGAGCCAGAGAGTGGAACTAATATCCGAAATAACCTCATATACTCCTGGGCTAAGAAACACAGCACTGATTTGGTGCATCACATTCCCTGTAACCCACAAAGCTCTGGAGAGACTGAATGATACAATGGACTGTTAAAGACTATCCTGAGAGCATTGGGCGCTGGGGAATGAAAGTAGTAGGATGTACATTTAGCAGAAGCCACTTGGCTGTTCCACACCATGATTTACTTGGTGTTAGATGATTTACTAACTGCCCTGGTTCTGCCCAAATAAAGCCCCTACGTACTGTGGGAGGAGATGAGGTCCCTGTAGTACAAGTAGTAAGTGGCTCTGAAAGGCAGTGTGGGTTGCTCTCCCTTGGGGAAAACGAAAGCTGATTTATGGGACTGTCTTTGCTCAAAGACCCAGGTGCACTTGGTGGGTAGTGCAGAAGGAAGTGGAAATCTGGCGTGTACCTCAAGGAGATTTATCTTTGGAGGAAAATAGTCCATGATTAGACTTACGTAATACAGGAAGTAATACAGCATGAATCATCTGAACCAACAAAGAATGAGCCTCACAAGGAACCATGTGAGTGCAGCCCAAGTGGTCTTGGTGCTCAACAATCCAGCATGCTGTTTCTCCTGTCCTGAGTGATCTCCTTGACAGATGGGACCAAAGTCATCGACTGTTCTTATGGACATTTAGGGAGGGGGAGCATGGAATGGCGGGGATAATATCTGTATAAATGTCAAGGGACATAGTTGTTAATGAGGGTGTATAAACCTGACTATTGGATGTAAAGATGGTTTAAGTACATAGTATAATTTGTAAATGTTGGTAAGAGGGAAATTCAGGAATGAGAAATAGGATGACAAGGGTATAGAAATTAAAAAATATATGAATGGGACAGAGGATACGTAAATGGGACAGAGGATACTTAAATTAGCAGGTAACGTGGAACCTGAGCATGACATGAATGGTATGGAATAAGGGGTTGAGATTGTGCTGGGTCTGTCTGGGATCAAGTTAACTTTCTTCATGGCAGCCTGCATGGTGCTGTGCTTTGCATTTGTGGCTAAGACAGTGTTGATAACACACCACTGTTTTGGCCTTTGTTGAACTGTGTTTGTAAAGCATCAAGACTTTCTCCCCTCCATGCCCTCCTAAGTCAGTAGGCTGGGGGTGAGCAAGGGCATATCTTCTCCACAGGCCATAAGCATCTGCAGGATATGCTTATAGACACGGACTGAACTGATGGTGTTTCTAATGTGGGGGGAAGCCTCCAAATTTGACATCTTGGTACACCGAGATACTTAATGAACTGACTGTGTGAAATTCTTGTAACAAAGTCTTATCAGATTTTAAAAAGCTTTAAAAGGACTGATTTCCTTCACTAACTTGCTGTGGAACTGGATTATTAGAAATAATATCTCTGTTTTCCTTGGCTGTCTGCTCCAACTGTTTAATTCAAAGGAAACGTAATAGAAATAAGCATAACCTAAATGTGCTGCAACAGAACAGTCATCAATGTTATAAAAGCCTTGCTGTAATCCACTTACTCTAAGTGGATTTGCAAGTCTGTTGTGACTAGGAGTTGTTCCTCTTTGTATAACATACAATCTAAAAACCTAAGTAAGTGAGCCTCAATGTTGTTAGCACCAGAGAAGTCAGACCTTGCCTAGAGATGGTTTGCAGTCTTTTAGACAAGTAAGACAAAGACTGGATGAGGAGGGACATGGAGAAGGGGAATTGCAGTAGCTCATAGTTTTGCAGCTAAGCACAGCGCAGACAGGAACACATACAAGGATCTCAGGTTAGCATACATGGAAAAAGCACAGCATTGAAGCAAGATGTATTTTTTTTAATTATAGTGCCGCTGTGATGGTCACTTGTGATCATTTTGGGTCCAGGCAAGATTTCTCAAGAATAAGGTGCTACATAAATGTAAAATGTTAGTGAAACATAGAAACATTCTGTGTTTCTGTTGCAAATGAATAATTTAGGCCGCTTAAAGAATCACCGCTAAAGATATCAGAAAGCAAATGATTTTAATATAAATTTGTAAGAGGCGCAACTTAACAGAATTCGATGGCAAAGTCCACTCTGTTACTTATTCAACATGGAAAAGGTATACAGAGACAAACCAAATTACAATTAAATTGGAATGATTTACCCATGTATCGAATCAAGTTAATGTGTATATTGAGGAGAGAAAGTAGGGGAGACCCTCCCATTGAGTCATGAAGTTTAGAGTGGACCGAAATCCATTCCTAGTCCTGGACTTGGTCAATGGTTTATGACTAAAGGGATAGGGTATTGTAGTGATATATGTTGTCTTTGGTGTAACTTTAAGATGGCAAAGTAACAGCAATCATCAAATTCACTAACGATATTGAGATAAATCACAGTACTGAATCATATAAAACTTAGCAGCATAATTAACTTAAACCTACTAAGATTCCTTAATCACACACACATATAGGTGTAGAGATAGAGACACATAAAAAGATGTAGAGAAAAGGGATAAATATGTACAAAGGTAGCTATTAAATATCCCCCTCAAATTCAGTCAAATACTCACGTCGAATGCTTTGTGTCGCTCAGTGGGTGCACAGTTGAGCCTCTGAGTTGATTGTGAACTTGAGGGTTTGTGGACTCTGAGAGGTGTCCCACTCAGAGGGAGCTGCTGGTTGCAGCCCACTGCAGTCCAGGAGAGCTCAAAGGGTCTCATTTGGGACCACTACTTATAGGACTAGGAGATGATTGACTTCAGGCATCAGTGAGTTTCCACAATCCAGGCAGGTGATTTATCAAGTTTTAACGGTATGGCTGCCAGGATTGTCTGGAGATAATTGATTAGTTCTGTTCTTGTTCTGTACCTTGTGTAGGCGAATGCGTCCCTGATACACTCAGTGCCATTTTCCTCCTTGGCTACACAGGAGTGCTTGGTACGGTTGAGAGGTTCTCAGCTGCCAAACCCTTTGTTCAGAGGCCAAGGCTTGTCAGGCAACTTAGAGGGGCCCAGGTACAAGGTGAAGGCAGCAGGGGGGATGCACCACCACAGTTTCTAGAAGGGGAAGTACGGTCATGTTCCAGATAGGAAGGAGGTGGAGGCTGTGCAGCATTTTCAAAAGGCTTTGAAAAGAAAGTTGAGGGAGGAAGGTCTAGTGATCAACAGGATACTTAAGCTTCTGGCATGGTGAGCGATGAAATGTTAGTAAATATGAATGGCAAGGGGAAGGTTCTTTGAGTTGAGACTGGTGCTTAGCCTGAGGGCCATGACAGGAGACTGAATGGGATGCCAATGACAAGGTGCAAGGAGGATGTATCTCCGTGTGTGCTCAAGAACAGGACCTTGCATGTCTTGGAGCTGATCTTTGCATTTGTGGGGCTGAGGTGTAAAGTGTATGGAAGGTATAGTAAACATCCAGTGCTGACAAGCCCTTGAGGCAAGAATTCAAAAATTCTTCTATCCTTCCACCAGTAGAATGAAAATTATTTAAGAATGGATTAGAGTAAAGGCAGCTTTATACCTCCTCTTCTGATTCTTGAGCCTTTTGGAAGGGTGTTCTCGAGCATATTCATAGAACTACAAAAATCAGGAACTCAAAAAAAAAATAAAAACCTTTTAACACTTTGTGAAAAGTGATAAAACCTGGGGAAGCCTCTGAATTCACAATATGCTTTTATTGCAGGAGTTGACCACAGTGACTTAGGTGGTGTGGTTCTGTTAGTTCAGGGACTAGACTTAGGGGATCTGCTTTCTCCAAGGTATGTCCCTTTTCATCTATTGCCTGGTCACAGTAATATAAGGACCTTTGTTCCTATCCTCATTGCATTCTCCTGTGGGTTAATATTTACAAAATATTTTCAGTCATTCTTTTTGCCAAAGCTTTTCTGATGTTCGATTAGAAGAAATTCTGTGATACCTACCTGTGTCACCAAAAATTATCAGAAATAGGCATTTTCTAGTAGTTGTAAGTGATCACATGGTTTCCTTGGCACATTGGTAAATGGAGAGAAGCAGCTGTGTTCTTAACTTTGGTACTTGTTAGGATCTCTAGCTTTAGTAAATTCACAGGCTTTGGTAAGTCCTAGCCTCCTTCCTCCAAAGCAAAACCTTCTCACTTTCTAGTGTTTCCAGCAGGCCACCTGGAATAATAGCACTGACTGTAGAGATGTTTTGGTGTTGTCTGTCTGAGGCACCCTATTCTGATCCTTTGGAAGAGTTTCAAAGAAGTAGACTTGAGCACATTGCAGAAACAGAAAGTGCCTCAGCATCCTTGTCCACACGTTCTTCATAACAGCCTGAAGAGCTGCCTAACTTCAAGGAGGGGTGAATGTGTCCTCTGCTAGGGAATAGTGATAGTGAAGGTAATGGTATTTTTCCTACTTAGCATTTGAAATAAGATGAGAGTTGTGCTGCACATGCACCTCCAGTTTCAGGCTACTAGAACATCTGGCTTATTGCAGAGTCTCACGGTGTTGGCGGAGTACTGTGGAGTGGAGAGAGCCAAACCTGGCGCAATTGGTATTGCGCCAGGACGTAGTTTCAGTAAGCGCTATTTACCAAAGTCTCGCTCTTTGCCAAGAAGTATGTGGCCCAGGTCACTTCCTGGCCCTGTTCTGGACACAGATATGAGGAGAGTGTGTACTCATCGGTGCCAGGATGATGGCCCTTCGTTAGCTTACTTATTCACATCTGAAGAGTTTGTACAGAGTTATGTCAGAGTGCAGTTTTGTTTTATTTTGTTTTAAATTGTGACTTACCAGGATTATGCTAAGAGATGATGAAGAAACTGCTTTCATGGCCGTTCCACTGGATGAGAGGAGTAGAAAACAGAGCTGTTAATGAAAGATTGGTGAAGTAGTTCTTTAATGTTTATAATACAAGCGTAAAGTTACAAAGGTCAGTCGACTAAAAGGTGCCTTTTGTTATTAACACAGTTGTACAAGCAGTCCAAATGTAAATTTGAATGAATATAGTTCATATGTTTGGTTCTGAAAATAAAGTTGTCCTCGAATGATTCACATCACTGAACATGTTCTGTGGAAAAAAGGTTTACGTGGATATTTTTCTGTAAAAATATTCCCTCTCTTAAATCTTTATGATAGTGACTATACTGATCACGGCTGAACTTTCTTGCCTGGGGGCATGTACATCTCTTAAAAACCGAGGTAATGAGGATTTCTTGTTTACCTCTATTGCTAACTGTATACTTGCTGACCACAAGCTCACTAGTCTTCTTGCAGTGCCATCCTTTTCTTGGATTCATAACAAACTAGTTAATGAAAATTTATTTTCAAATGCAGCATGTTGGGAGAATACAGGCTCATTCGCGTCCTCTGCTTGACTCCAGCTGGGACAACTGCAAAGCTCTCCCCTACTCCCTGCAGAAAATGGCACCCCTGCAGCCGAATTCCAGAAAGGTGGTATGCCTGGTCTAAGCCACCGCAACCCAGCGTATTAACATCCCTTTCAATTTATATTAATATGCAAGGCTGTGAACGGCGGTGGCTGAAGGCTGTGATTCGCAGCCTCTGGCAGGTAGAGATATGCTCCCTGAAGGAGTTGCTGTTCCCATCTGAGGCGGCAGTGGCCTCTTCAGCTAAGTCTTTCCTTCCACAGCTAAGTCTGACAGAGGTTGTAATCAGAACCTTGGACTGTTTTAAGGTCTCCTTCAGTACAGTAATATGAAAGCATATTTTATTTGTTCTTGTATTTAAGCTGTTCAAAATCAGTACAGCCCTTTCCCTTTGCTCCTTGTTTTGCCAGTGATGGTTTTTCCACTGTAGTTGGGCAAGTATTATATAAAGCACCATGTGATTTGGTAATAGGAATATCTGGTTCACTGAAGTCCTCCTTAATCATGAGGCAAAGTCCATTTGAGCTACCAAATGAATATTCATCAGTCATCCTGCACATGGCCAAGTGGTAATTAATTCTTTCTCTTCTGGTGACCACATGCTCCCGATACGGTAAAGAGAATAGGGGGGAAAAAAGGGGAGGCAAACAGGAACGACATTGCAATCCTGCTGGTTTGCAGGCTTGTGGAGAAAGGGGAGAATACCTCTCCTAGTGTTTTGGGCTTATGTCTTCCCCAAAAATGGGGGAGGAAAAGAAAAAATTTGCTGTCCCTGTGTTTGCAGCAAAGAAAGGTATCCTGTTATCCCCTGGACCTGTCAGTAAGGAATTATAGTGGCAGTCCTCTTCCCCCACGCTTTCCTCTTTGTGCTTTAAATAGTGAATAGTCTTCCCTAGTGACCTTTTTCCTGGAGAATATAAACTATAAAGAATGCTTTCTTCTTTAGCTATTCAGCAAATATTCTGTATTGATCATGAATTTCGGCTTTTAGACGCAGATTCTTTTACTGACTTAGCTGTGAGGTGTGTCTGTGCAGCTTCTTTCTGTCATGTCAGGCTGAAATCAATGTTAAAAACCGGAAATTTCTGTTGAAGCAAAAATTGGAAGGTCTTAAAGGGAGGAATTCTGTGAACTAAGTAGACCTTTCGGTGGAGCTATGTGTTTGTTCATAGCAAATGGCTGTCCGCATGTATAGATATTCACATGGCAGGCTCAGCAGTCAGGCTGTCCACAGGACTGTTTGGATAACAGCAAGCGAAGTTGATTTGATTAGTGCTACTCAAATAGCAATGCCTTTGGAATTCTCGTTTTCCCTCTGGCACTCAGAACATGTGGGAAGACTTTTCTTTACAGCTTCTTCAGTTGGGCGTTTTCTGGACGTGTATTTCTTTGTTTCTGCATTTTAATTGCTGTATCATTCAGTAGTCTTTGGACATGCAAGATGCTGAGACATAAAAAATAATAATGTTATAAATCTACTAGTCTGGCTTTTTCCGTTCAGCACATGGAGCTTTCTTTTTCCTAGGGTATGTACCCTTATAAAACTGGGGTTTTTTTACGATCTGTGAAAGAACAGAATAAGTTACTTAGATCTCAGTTGCATGTGCATTTCTTGCCCTCTGGAGATGGATTTCTGAATTAGACAGTAGACTCTGTTCCTTTTCTTTTAAGCTTTTGAAATGTATAAATAAAAAGTACTATGTCTACTTCACTATTTTCTTCAAGGAGCATGAGGAAGAGATGCTTATACAATCACTAGGGAAAG
>NW_010521101.1:11744-16958 GCF_000687285.1 Phaethon lepturus
AAAATACAGCTCTGTGAGGCAGGAACTACCCAGGCCTAAGGCTCTGACAGCAGCAAGTGTGAATCGCTTTCTCTTCCCATCTTCCATTCCTCTTCCCGCTGCCTGCGTCCCATCTTGTTCATTTTGAACGAGTCATTGAAGAGTCATTTTGACTCTTTTCTGTATGCCAAGGACCTAGCTTGTGCTTCAGATTTCTTACTGGGTGCACCCACTCTTGCTACAAGAAAGATTTCCATTGGAATAGCATTCATTTACCCCCCTCTCTGAGATCAGCGATCATAATGGAAAGTCTGAATATAGCCTTGAAGGCAGAGAGAAATACAAACTTCCTGTAGAAGTTTCCATCTTCTTGGTCACTGTGTATTTGCTTTTGTGTTGGGGGAACTATTGTGTTCTGCTCTGATGAGGCTTATATGATGCTTATAGAACTGTTAGTAGAAACATGGGGGTGGATAATGCCTGCTCTTTATTAGTTCTTGTGACTTTGTGGCTGTGAAAGGCTTGTTATCTGTTATCACAAAAAGGAAACAACTACTGCTATGCTTGGCACTGAAGAAATGCAGAATGCAGCTCTCTTCCTGCATAACTATTGAAAACCATTATTATAGGCTTTGGGAGGAATATAAATCTAGACACTACTTGAACCCAAGATTACTTTAATATGAGGAAAAAAAATTAATATGGTGTAAAAGCCAGTAGAGTTGGTTATGAGCTTATATTTATTCTTTTAAAATCCCCTCCAAACAAGCAACAGATCCTATCCGAAATCCATGCTTAAGTACTAAAGACAGAATAAATCTCCATAAAATGCATACATGGAAATAAGGTTGGCTTGGTTGTAAGAGTAAAACTGGTTTTGGTGACAGCAAAGCTTGTGTCCCTGATTTCAGCTGGAAGATGAAAACTTTCTAGGAAATATCCACCTAACATCTTAGCTTTTTGCCTGTCTTGAAGTTCATCCTGAGTGACATGACTATACCTGGGCTTAAAAAACTAAGTGATCCTGAAGTGCTGAACTGGGTTCAGAGCTGGAGCAAGTGGGACATCCCTTCTCAAGAAGTAAAAACCAGAGAAGGAAAAAGAAAAATTCTGTTATCCACAGACACAGCTGAAGTTACACTAACCTGTTTCCTTGGGCAGGTCATCCAGAGGAGGAAGAATTTAAAGACTTATGTCACCGGGGAAGCCAGCATAAGCCTGAATGAAACTCGCATGTGTGGCAGTAAGATCCACAGTATTCGAGTCCATATAATCCAATGACAAGATCCCAAGAAGTTAAGCAGAAGTAGTTTATTCTACTGTCTTGTTCTTTTTGTTTTGCATTTGTGGGGGTGAGTTGTACTGTTACCTCTTGGCTTTCATTTGTCTGTGCACATGAGAGATTCCCAACACTGTCCTTTAATGATTTCCTAAACTTAAACCACAGCTTGTCACCGAGTCAGATTCTCTTGTGTTAATCGTTGTATTTTAAGCTGCTGCTATGTAATTTAACTGTCATACCTTCTTTAAAGCCCCCTATGTCCTTTTGAAAAGAGGATGAGGGACTAAGAACCCTCTGTAATTGTGTTTAGTGACAGCAAGGTATAAGGAAAAAGTATCTAATGGACACTTAAATCGGGTAGGCATTTATATTAAGTAAGGGAATTGAAACTGAGGGATGTTGTCATTGTCTTAAATTCTCCTAAGCTTAACTTTGAGAGTGGTGATAATCTGTTACATTAATTTAAGGGTCTGATCACTTGACTATGTTAGTCTGTTGATTCACTATAATGCTGTGAGGTTACATATTTAATCAGCTTAGATAGCAGCAGAGCGTTGATTTTCCAAGGTTTGCTTGCTTTTGTGTTATTTGATTGATGCTATTAATTTTATTATTTTGATTTTTAAAAAAATGAAAAAAGAAGGTGCATCTTTTTACTAATTGGTACCTGGATCTACCTCTTTACAATTACAGAATATGTGTATCTTGAGGTACAAAATTTGTAAGTTATTTTGTGTTCTCTTCAAAATTAGTTCTAAATTGCTTCACAGCATGTTTAATAAAAGTAATGATCACTATGGAAAAAAGCCTTATGTTTTAATTCAGTATAGAACTCTTGGTTTTTGATGTTTTTGGTTTTTTTGTTTTTTTGTTTTTTTTTTTTTAATTTTTTATTTTAGATATAAGAAAGAAAATGGCAGCCCGCTTGTCATTTATAGAAGCTAATATATAAGATGTATAATGATGAAGTGGTATGCTACAAAAGCAAACCCAGCAAACTAGGTCTTAAACGGAGGTAAAGCAGGAGAGTAAAAGCCTTTTGGTCATCACTGACCATTGTAGACCAATGCATCCAAAATGCAGTTCTGCCATATGATCAGGGCAAAGACGAGTATCTAGTACAGGTTACAGTCAGGACTATTAGAAACCCAGAGCATCCGGTGCGCAGCTGTGTCATGCCCGTTCTTGGTACACTTGTGTCCAAAGTGGTGAAAGAGCAGTTCCAGACCACCCCATCTAGAGAATGCATCCTTCTTCAGAGTTTTGACAAGGACCGTGCTTTCCCACCATCTCATTTACAAACTGAAAGCTGGAGCTGTCGGGATTTGGTTCTAGGAAAATTGGTAGGTCCTCTGAAATGCAGTTTTGGGACCTCTGTTGCAACTACAGAATATGGTGTTAGCTAGTTATAGATCAGTTGCTGTGAACTGCTTAATCTGACTTGGTTATCTTCTGTACGTGTTTTTCCTTATGACTATACTGTTTTTCATTTGTAACAGTGATTTAGGTGAAACTGAACTTTGCTTTCTCTCTTGCTATCTGACTATGATTTGCATACCACTAAGACAAATCCCGGAATTTGCCTTACTTGGCATTTTAATTTCATTATCATCAGTATGTATACACGAAGATGATAGTCCAAAGTAGGCTCAGGACACATTTTTTTAGGGTATGTATTTCTCCCATGTTGCCTTTTTTCTTTTCTAGTTAAACAAAGAAGGATGAAAATACCAGGATTTCAATAGCTAAAATCTATCACTGTTTTTTAATTTTGATTTAATATAAGCACAGACAAGAGCTGAAAGCATCTTTTTTTTGGTTTTTTTTTTTCTTTCATGAAGAGGTAGGTTCCTAAAGCAGGAAATACCTAGGATACATGAAGATGCTGGAGAATATATTGTCTGATCTTGTAATCTATGTTTTTCCTAGCCCTGATATATCCTTACCTTGCAATCTTGTAGTGAAAATTTGTGAACCGTTGTATTGAATCTGACGGATTTACTGAGACATATGAGGAGATCTCACTCGCCTTAAAACAACCTATTCAGATGTACTTAGCAAGTAGAACTTTGCTACTTGGTTTTATTTACATTTTTTTGGGTGTGGTTGAAATAGGGGATTTTTTTCCTTAAAAGAGCCCTGTTTGAAGTAACACAGTGGGTGTGCCAGGGGCTGTTCCACTGCACCCTCAGTTTTTTCCTATACTACTCAGCCCAGATGCCCGTTGAGAATGTAGGCTGTTGTGGTTTAGCCCCAGCCGGCAACTAAGCACCACGCAGCCGCTCGCTCACTCCCCCACGGTGGGATGGGGCAGAGGATCAGAAGAGCAAAAGTGAGAAAACTCGTGGGTTGAGACAAAGACAGTTTAATAGGTAAAGCAAAAGCCGTGCACGCAAGCAGAGCAAAACAAGGAATTAATCCACCACGCCCCATGGGCAGGCAGGTGTTCAGCCATCTCTGGGACAGCAGGGCTCCATCACCTATAACAGTTACTTGGGAAGACAGATGCCATCGCTCCGAATGTCCCCCCTTCCTTCTTCTTCCCCCAGGTTTATATGCTAAGCATGACATCATACGGTATTGAACACCCCTTTGGTCAGTTGGGGTCAGCTGTCCCAGCTGTGTGCCCTCCCAGCTTCTCGTGCACCCCCAGCCTCCTCGCTGGTGGGGCGGGGTGAGAAGTAGGAAAGGCCTTGACCCTGTGCAAGCACTGCTGAGTGGTAACGAAACATCCCTGCATCATCAGCACTGTTTCCAGCACGACTCCAAAACCGGGCTCCGTACTAGCTGCTACGGAGCAAATTAACTATTCCAGCCAAAACCAGCACAAGGCATAGCTCATGGTGCTGGCTTAACACCTCCCTTGGCTTTTCTCAGATAAAAAGGCCGTTCACTGCCCTATTTTCTATTACTCAGAAGCAAGTTCAGTCTTGTTTGCTTGTCAATATGTATCCACAGGCTCCACGGTGAAGTCTGAGTAACAGGGATTATGCTCTACTGACAGACCTGATGCTGAATGGACTTCAAAGAACACGTTGCTTGCTCCACAAGAGAAGTGATTGCTTTGGGATTGGCCTGAGATATGAAAGTGGAAGGAGAAGAGAAAAAAATAACCTTGCTTTGCTCTCTGAATCGTGCATGCTTTGTGGGTGGCTGGTGTTTGTGTCTGAGCTCTCAAGTCAGCACCTTTCACGAATGCAGTGTCTTAAGGATGTTTGGAAGCAACTCTGGAAGCTAAAGGCTTTGCTGCACAGAGCGCGCACATTTTCAGTAAGCGTGTCTGGGACGCTGAACCACTTTCTGCTAATAGCAAGGATTTTGATTGCTTTAATGAGTTGCAGAGGCTGTGAACTGGCAGCTCCGGTTATTCCTCTTTCTTACATTAACAACCATGCTCTACTCATCTCAAAAGCTGTTAAAAGAGCAACTGAACCCATGCTTCTTGTCTGCACTCTGAAAATGAAACCTCTTCTGAGTCTTTTAAGTGTCTGAAAATTACTGGGTCATTTAAGAGCGGAAATGTTAGCTAAGCTGGCTTTAGCTGGTAAAAGCCAATAAAATCTCCTAGTCTGGGGTAGCTGACCCATAACTGAAAGCTTGACACCAGAAAGTATATGGGCACCCTTTAGAAAGCCCATAGAGAGCTGAAAAATAAGAATAAGTGAAGAATAGATATTGTAGTTAAAATAACACAAAAACCAACCAGACATTCAACTTCATGCAAGTACAGCCTACACAGGAATTTCTTTGCAATATAGAAAAGTGCAGATAAACGCTTGGCTGTCATTTTCACTCCCACCATTTTGTTGTCCCCTCCTACCAAGAGGAAGATCAGAGCATACCCGAAAGGACCGATTTAACTCGCAGAAGTACCCAGATTACAGGCACTGGACAATGTGGAACAACCAGAAGTCCTGCCATGGCTTTCTTCTATGTCTTCGTCTAAGGTGGGT
>NW_010521101.1:16989-32426 GCF_000687285.1 Phaethon lepturus
AAACCCCAAGCAAACAAAACCAGAGCTTTTGATTTTTGGTTACTTAATCTCAGAATCTTTCAAGGCACCTATCCATTTGGAAAATGGAAGACAAGCAAACTGCTCTCGCTTTTCTCCTTCCCAGCAGCGTGTCAAGCTCCACTTGCTGGTCTGGCACTTAGAGACGTTTCTAAAAGACAGCTTTGTTTTTCTAGAGAAAAGGAAAATCTATATTCTGAGGTAAAGAAAGAAGTTCTCTTGCCTCTTAACACCAGTCTGAAACAGGAGGATATTGTGATAAGCGTTATTATTTTTTTCTTCAGAATGTCTCTATTTTTTCCCTGATGCCCACATCAAAATTCTCAGAGTACAAATACAGTGACATTAGTAACAAGAATTACTTCTCTTTCCATCATTGAAAAAGAGATGCCAGTAGCCTGTTGTTCTGTACATTCATTTTATTGTCCTGAGACAGTTTGCTGGGAGCCAGGCTCTTGCATCTGCTAGCCAAATGATTTGATGCAAGTGCCCTCTTGAGGAGGAGAAACAATTACAAAGGAATTTTGCTAGCTTTTAGGAATTTGTTGATTTCAATTCACTGTAGACTGCAGCAGTAATTGTGTGATTGTGGTCTAAATCTTAACTTTCAGCTGCTTTAGCTAGTGCCCTCTGAGCCTCAATGCCTGTTGCCTGCAACTTGAGTTTACAGATAGTGTGTGTGTGGGTGTTCTGGTTTGTGCCGTCTCCTGTTGTCTTATTGGTTTGGTTTTCTGGTGGGATTTTTTTTTTTTTTGGTGTTTGTTTTTTAAAAGGAAATATGTGCTTTCATGTCTCTGTCTTATTTAAATGCAGAGGATTACTCTGTCATTTACAAGCTCGTCATTTCAGGGGAAGGTCTGTGCACTTTTGACAGCTCAGTAAGTGGTAGGACAGGCTTGCGGTACCAAGCTAAGTGATCCTAGCTCTCCCCTGTACTATGAGAAGAACTCATGGATAACTGCCTATGATTTTTTTTTTCTTCTTTTTCCTTTTTCAGTGCAGAAGATGACTCTGATCGTGGGGTTCCTCGCTAGGGCTGGAGGCAGCAGCCCCATTCTGGTGTTCCAAATGGCAACTCTGGCAATGCTGGTATCAGATGAGGAGAAGCCCTGGCAAAGAAAAGCATGCTATTGGCATTTTTTTAAATCCTGTTTAGGAGTTACTTGGTGTGGCCAAGATATGCTGCCTGGGTTATGGGAAAGAAAGAATATCTATTGCAATAAGCTTCCAGGATGTTTTTCAGACTTTTGTCTCTGCATGCTGAATTTTGCCCAGGGAGCTAGAAGGTGAAGTCTCATCCCAAAAGAACACTATTTTTGAGCCAATCAGTATTTTTATATTATCTTTCCATGGAATAATTTGGTATTTGATGAAAGCAAAAACCTTCAAGTTGAAGAGAACAAAAACAAGCAACCGCCCAAATATCCCTCTCCCCTGGTGATTTCGCTTTCTTTTTTGAAGAAAGGATGCTCTTCTCATCCTCCATTTTTATGAAAAAGGCAAAGGTGACAGAGAATATTCTGTTCGCATAATGCCTTTGCTGCAAGTTCCTCGATAGGAAATGGAGGTTTTTCTTCCTCTCACATGAGGGAAAAAGTATTGTTTTTATTGTGGTACCTGTTATCCTGGGCACTCTGTGCAGAGCGTAAGATAGCTCCTGCTTTCACAGTGCATAAAGAAATGGAGAAGTATGGTGAGCGAGGGGGAGTTGGCCTGGCACAAAGGTCAGTTCAGTTAATGTCTGCTCTCTTCCACCACAGAACACAGTATGCTGGAAATCATTTATGCACCTACCACGAAATACCTGGAAGAAGGAAAGACCCTGAATTTGAATTGCCTCATCAGGCATCAACAGGACCAGTCATCACAAATGGAAGCTCACTGGTATAAAAAAGCTAAGCAGGAAAACGAGACTGAGTTTGGAAAGGAGATGGAAAGCTTGCACCTCTCACGAAACTCAGACCCCAAGGCGAAAGTCACATCCTCTCTGCTTCTGAGAATTCAGAAGGTCAACCAGTCAGACAGTGGTCACTACCAGTGCAGGGCCAGAATAAAGAATACTGTCCTAACTGCTGTGGGCCACCTTATTAGAGTGAATGTAACAGGTAAGATCTGTGTGTGTGTCCAGGAGCTTTCTCGTGGAGGAAATTGGGAGATCACATGGTTATCTCTGAAGCAAAATTTCTGCATGATAAAAACTCTGTTCATGAAGGTGTATCCTCTCTTCCTAGGGTGTGAAACTAAAAATGATTGCTGCCACACCGTGACACGTGGAGTCTCTTTGTCTATGCATGCTGAATGCAAGACTGACGTGAAAAATGTCAGCCAAAAAATGGTTTTAGGTTGGCTGTGGATCTCCTTGTACTAATGGGAATAGTTTCCCATGGGATTTCTACTCTGAGCACTGTTATCAGAGCTGAAAGGAATTGGGTGGAAATGTTTGTTAGTCTCCGGTTAGACACAGGTCTGCCCCAGTTCATCTAGCATCCGTTCTTGGTTTACAGCCACAGCTATGTTCAGAGGCGGTAAAGGTATTTCCCTAAAATGGAGATTTATGCATTTTCTTAAATGGAGACCTTCGTGTATGCAAACGGTCTAGCCTTATAGCCCCTTGAATTCATTGTAGTGTGTGTAGACCTTGGGGAGGATTGGTGCTTAGAGTAAGACTCGAGACATGGCAGCCACCACTGTGAATTATTTCGTTCTTACTGAGGTCAATTTTTTTTCCTCTTGCTTCATTACTTAGAGGAGAAAAAATATTGTGCAGAAAGACTGGGAGGGCTGAAACATGCAGAGGCAGTGCCCCTGTGCAATCATTTCTATACAGGTCTTAACTGATCGTATGGTTTGGTGTCCTCTGCTTGTGCCAAGAGACTTCAGCTCCAAGCCCTCAGCAGAAGGGAATATCTATTTGGCCTAGCTAGCTGAGGTTCTCACCTGGTGGTTGTGGTGGTGGTGAGCTACTAGAGCATCGTAGGTTGGTTCTGATCAGGGCAAGCTGAGAAACTAGCTCATATTCCTTCCAAGCTGTTCTCCCAGCTTTGTTAAGATGCAGGGATTATATTAATCTTTTGCTTTCTTAAAGTTTTCTTCAACATATTTTGACTAAAAAAAAAAAAAAAATTGTACCTTCAGTCACCTTTTTGCCACTAAGTTTGCCACTTTAAAACTTAAGTTTTAAGATACAGTTCTGCAGACTTTTATTTGCATGTTGGTCATTGTTATATCAGGTGTAAGCATTGTCAATACCACAGAGAGGACAGAGGGTGACCTGGAACAAAACAAAGCTCTGAGTGAATTCTGAGCTGGAGAAGATGTGGGCTGTGGTCATGATATCCTGGATAATTGTGTATACCAAAGGTAAGAGCATGTATATCTCTCTATATATCTATATACATATATAATATAGTTTTTTTCTGAAGGTAAAGCTTATGATTAATTCTGTAAAATCACAAGTCTCAGGTGGATTTCTGGCATAGCCCTTATATTTAAAGACTCCCTCTTTCCCATTGTAATAATCCATAGAGGTTAGCAGGCTAAAACTCCACAGACAGGAATGTGAAATGATCCCAAGTAACTTGCATTGGTTTTGGTTTTGAGCAATTTGGCAGCAGGTGCAGCTCGACTGAATTCAGGCCAACATCCACAGAAGTCACCTGGCTCAGTGTCCAATTCCTGGTCATGCCAAAACAGAGTGCTCTGAACGAGCACAGGACCATTGTTTTATGGACTTCAGATGCCTCCTGCATGGCCTTTTGGGAATATGTAGTTGTGTGCTAATGTGACATAAGGTATCCTGCAAATTAAACACTGAGCCTGAGCTCAGGCAGTTGATGTAGATGTGTGAAAGTCTCTTGGCCAGATGACCCCTCAATATAACCTCTGAGATGTGGTCTTCCATTAGTCACTTTTTGAATAAGCTTGTGTTTTATTAATTTGGATTGGTACATTTTGCTCCTGAAGATAATAGTTTTTTTTTTTCTCCCTTCCTTTCCTTCTTCCTTTCCTTCCTTTCCTCCTTCCTTTCCTCCTTCCTTTCCTTCCTTCCTCTTTTTTTCCCATGCAAGCACTCGTACCATGAAGACACTGTTTGTGAAGTCTGAGCTGCTTTGCTTAAACAAGATAATATTCCTGAGATGCTGTAAGAACAACTTAATTTCATTGCACATGATGAAAGTCTGGGATTCACGTTGTGTTTCATGGCACACTTCAAGGTTCGGGGGACTTATTTCTGGACTTCCTGGTACTGGTTCATTGGGAGTATTTACTTTACCTGTTAACCCCATCTACATCCTAGGCAGAGAAGAATAATTTCTTCATGCCTTTTCTAGTCCTAGAATTGAAATTCTCCTGTATCTAACGTCAGTTCTTCCAGATTTTGCCTTCATTCAGGCAACAGATTTCTCAGCATCATGCTCTTTGAAATGAAGAGATGGTTTCTTTCCAGCTGTACTTTCTGTGACCTGCCTCCCACACAGGGATGTTTTCCCTTTCTGCTATAGCTGACTGTGCAAAGAAGTATTTCCTGGGTTCCTCTCTCCTCTGAAAGGTCTTCTGACATATTTCTAGTCTATCCTCTGTGCTCTTCAGTTTGCTCTGAGAAAGCTTGAGGCCCTTCAACTCTCAGCAGTATGAGCTCAAGTAGGGGGATGCACAGGAAGCAGAAAGGAAGTCAAACTCGCTGTTCTGCAAACAGAAACCAAAACCAGGCACAATGTTTTACCCGAACTGTGGTACGTTTTGAAAGGCTATTTTGCCTACAGTGTTGCGTCCCTATATTGGGTTTGCATGGCAAGGTTTTGGTAGCAGGGGGGCTACAGGGAGAGAACCTGCTAGAAGCTTCCCCCGTGTCCAATAGAGCCAATGTCAGCCGGCTCCAAGACGGACCCGTTGCTGGCCAAGGCCGAGCCCATCAGTGATGGTGGCAGCGCCTCTGGGGTGACAGAGTTAAGAAGGGGGGGAAAAAACCTGCACAACTGTAGCCAGAGAGAGGAGTGAGAATATGTGAGAGCAAGAACCCTGCAGACCCCCAGGTCAGTGAAGCAGGAGGGGCAGGAGGGGCTCCGGGCGCCGGAGCAGAGATTCCCCAGCAGCCCATGGAGCTCCACGCTGGAGGAGATTTCCACCTGCAGCCCATTGAAGGCCCCACGCTGGAGCAGGTGGATGCCTGAAAGAGGCCGTGACCCTGTGGGAACCCACGCTGGAGCCGGCTCCTGGCAGGACCTGTGGCCCCATGGAGAGAGGAGCCCAGGCTGGAGCAGGTTTGCTGGCAGGACTTGTGACCCTGCAGGGGACCCAGGCTGGAGCAGCTCGTGAAGAACTGCAGCCCGTGGGAAGGACTCATGTTGGAGAAGTTTGTGGAGGGCTGTCTCCCCCGTGAGGAGTCCTCCCCCTGAGGAGGAAGGAGCAGCAGAGACAACGTGTGATGAACCGACCACAGCCCCCATTCCCCGTTCCCCTGCACCGCGTGGGGGGAGGAGGTGGAGAAAATTGGGAGTGAAGTTGAGCCTGGGAAGGAGGGAGGGGTGAGGGGCAGGTGTTTTAAGATTTTATTTCTTATTACCGTACTCTGATGTGATTGGTAATAAATTAAACTGATTTCCCCAAGTCGAGTCTGTTTTGCCCTCAATGGTAGTTGCTGAGTGATCTCTCCCTGTCCTTATCTCGACCCACGAGCCTTTTGTTATTCTCTCTCCCTGCCCAGCTGAGGGGGAGAGTGACAGAGCAGCTTTGGTGGGCACCCGGCATCCAGCCAGGGTCAACCCACCACAGTCTCTCTCCCCTTTTCCAAGTATTTATGTAAATTTGCCTTTTGTATAAGGGGTTCTCTTTTAGGACCTAAAATTTGGTACCAAATGGCAAAGGGAAGATCATTACATCTGTATCTGTTAATACGTTTGGGAACTCTTCCTGTGGTTACTGAAGCTTGTCTGATGAGCGCTCCTGACCTCTGCCGTGTTTTTCGTACTTGGGCCATGTGTGTAATGTTTTGGAAGGTCAAAGCAGACGCGTTATCTTCTAAATAAATAAGTGATCATTTACCTCCTCATCGCTTTGCCAGGTATCTGATTGTTTATCGGAAGGGCTGCAGTTGCTGCTGCTTTGTGAGCCTTTCCATCAAAGGCATCCTGATCTTGAATTCTTGTTGAAATAAATGAGTATGCCGCATCTGACAGAACCAGCTGCTTAAAGGGCATCCTTGGTGCTGAGAAGCAGCAACAAGCAGTATAGTCTTCTCTCTAGCTGGGGGAAGGGGGAGGCAGGGGGGCTCAGGGAGAGCGTTGTATGATGATAGGTTTTGGGTTCCACTAGCCAATTCAGACTGCAGATATTTTTAGCGCTATTCTTCAGCAGGCAGCATGCTGTACAATTGCACATCAACGTGATGCTTCTCCTGTGGGTTGGTGTAGCTATGTTTCCACCTCCTGGCAACCATAAGGAATAGCTGAAAAGAGACTAAGGAGAATTATGTTTTTGTTTTTGCGAGGCACTAGAAGATAAAGTAGGAATCTTAAAGAGGCACATTTCTTGGGCTCAGAGAGATTTTTAACTCTTCAAAGTTCAGTATTTTCTGTGCTCTGTATAAGCATAGAAGCTGTTTCCAAATAGTTTGCTTTGTAGCTACTGTGAAAATGAGTGATTGAGCTGAAAGGTCCTAAATACAAGGTGCTTGCGGCAGGACTGTAAGTATTAAGACACCAGACATACATTTTATATTGAGGGAGGGAGCAGGAGGGTATATCTGTGGTAATTGGGAAGGGATATGAACACACTTAATGAAACTGCAGCCTCTAAAATATCTATGCATTCTGTCTGTTAAGGACAACAATTGTTATAGCTGTACATAGTGTTTCGGAGGACATGTAGTCATGACTGTAGGCATTCTGCAAGGTAAATAACCTTCAATAATAAGAAAATGTTAGTTTTCCCAAATAAAAATCTCTTTCACAAGTCAGGATGGCCTCTCCCTGTCTTTGGCAACGGTGTGGCCAGAGCTGGGTTTTCTTTCAGGAACTGATCAGAAACCTATACTGCCTGTTTCTTGTTCTTTGCCAACTCCGTGCCATCTGCCTGTTTCACAGGGAAGACCAGAAATCCTTTCAGTAGCCATCTCAGAACTGCTCTGCATGAAAAGGAAAAAGACAAGTTTGAGTAGATAGTGAAGTACCTATTTCTAGAACCTATTGAGAAATATAGATTGCCAGTCTGAAATTTCCAGATGAAAATGTCTTTTTCAGTGCAAAACTGATTTTCAAGCTAACTGTCCAAGTATGCACTCAGCCAGCATCCCTTACGGGCATAATGAGATCACTGTTCCTCATGCTCTCATTAACTGCCTTAAAGCTAGTTTGGAGAAGTTTTGTAGCACATGTACGCAAGCCTGCTTGAGTAGTGGTGCTGGACTCCACAGTGGTGAGTCCGGACTTTGCATGACGTTGTTTTCTTTGTTGTTCAGTTGCAGGGACTCCCATGCTACCTGCAGTCAGTGTCCACAACTTCCCTTCTTTTACGTGACACATTGTGTCACTCGGGGAAAATCATCCTGTTCGAAGGTGCCTCCGGTATATCAGTTTGGATGTATTTTTTAATTCCTTTAGCCGGAGGCTATTTATCATTACAGAAGTCATAAACTAGCTCTGATAACAAACCATGTAGGAGCAACGTGCCACCCAGATTTCTGGTGACGGATACTTTGCAAACAGGCCAAATAAATTACTTTTCCTGCCGGGTAAGAGGGCTGTGAGGTATGCAGCTCCTGGCTCTCTGAGCAGGGAGCCGAGGAGGAAAAGAGGTGAGGAAAACTGGTGAGGCAGCGCTGCCGGCGCTGTTTTGCTCTCCTGTCTCCATTTTGAAGCTAGCTGCTTGGCTCTGGGCCCCAGGGCTGGAGGCATCCCGTCTTCGGGAGGGGAGGGAGGCGGCGGGGGAGCTCTGCCTGGGCCACACCATGGGGCTGGACACCCACCGTGGACTGAGTTTTAATGGGTGCCTGCTGGTGTACGTGGGGGGGCTGCCAGGGCTGAGGCAGTGCTGTGCCTGCCTGCGCAAGCTGGGCTTTTGGGGAGTTGCACCCCCCAGCAGCTGCTCTACCGAAAAGGGTCCGTTTTAATGGGAGAGTTACATGGAAAATGGTATATAATCGATGACTCCACCTCATTAGCTGAGCATCCGCGGGTACCGTGTCATTTACGTGCAACCGCTCTGCAAGTCTGTGCATGATACTGTGTCTCTATATAATGATTATTACAAATATACATATATATAGCAACGTGCACGCATAGACACGGCCACAGCACAGATACTTTTAGCAAATCAGAGTATTTTGCGTGCAGTTCAAGTGGGTTCTTAGCTGTGCACCGTGGTACGGGCCGTGCAGGCCTGAGGGCGGCGGGTGGGAAGGCGGCTGCGGTCTCATGCAGCGAAGGCCGTGTGGTGGGGAGCAGGAGGCTTCCCGAGGCCGCGTCTGACACTGCCTGCGCAGGCCGTGCTAGCCGACTTTTTTTACATCTTGTTTTCCCTCTCTCCCGCTTGTTTTGTAGTGCCTTGTCTCAACTTTTCACACAGCGCCTTAGGACATTGAATGAGGAGCTGAAAGTCCTGACGTGCCCGTTCTCCCAGCCTCGAGCAGGCATTGCTCTGCCACCCTGTCCTTGGGAGCTTCTCCTCTGGCCTGTATTTTAAGCCACTCTGCGAAGACGAGAAGGCGAAGAAGAACTTTTACCAGCAATGCCCACAATCCCACGACGACATCGACGTTTGTGGGAGCTGACCTGACTTCGTGTCACGTTTTCCACCTGCAGACCACTGGCCTACAAAAAGGGCAGCCCCTTCAGGCAGCACAAACTTGGACGAGGACATGTCATAGGACTGGGCTTCCCCCGGCAACTCCACCCTTCTGCATCAGACTTCCTTGCATTGAGCATAAAAACTGCCAGAAGTGCTGCTAACCAGCTGCAACGCAGGAAAGAAATGGGGCGAGAAGTTTGACTGGAACCCGCTCTGGAGAATTTTCCTAAACCGCTAAGTGATGCAGAACTATAGGTGTTAACCTGGCTCTTAAGAAAGGGAGTTTATGACAGTGAAGAGGCCTGTGTGGCGAGGAAGGGAACAGGTAAAGCCGAAGCATCCCTTTTGGTTTATTACACTGCACCGAAAGATTGTAGGCAGTCATAAAGGTCATCCTGACCCTGGTCTCGTGGCTTGAGTTTGCATTTGAGAGGCGGGATGTGCAGTTTTTTTCCAAAGTAGACATGGGTTTCTACTTCAGGTATGCTTCATTACACAACTGATTTGTTCCACTTGGTGTAAAAATCACAGAAATAGAAGCCACTAAAAGACAACTTCTTTTAAAAGAAGAAAAGCCTTCTCCTTTGCCATGTGATAACAGTATGGATTTCATGTTTGGAAGAGTTGATCTAGCTGCTCTACAAATGCAGAAGAGGAGACAAGGTTTTCCCTTCCTGAAAAAAAAAAAAAAATGAAGAAATGTACTTTGTGTGATGAATCTGAGGAAGGCCTTGAGGCTGGAGTAGCTGAGTCTGTTGGGGGTTCCTGGGACTTCCTGCAGGATGTTCACAGCTCTCCATGGCAGGAGGAAGCTATAGCTTTCAGAGAACTTCCTTGGGGTGAAGGAGGAGGAGCCATGAACAGCTGAAGGAGAGAGGCCTGGTAGTCCTGTTGCTCTACCCTACTGCCTAAACCATGGTCAGTGATGCTACATGCACGATTGACTGACAGGTGAGGAAGGACCACCTGGGGTTTTATTTCTGCTACGCATCAGTCCTGTTGTTATTTCTCTTCTTTTAAAAGCGGGTATTATTTGTGGCTTGCAGCTTCTTTACATACAGCTCAGGACGTGTGGTACAATTCAGCCACGTTTGGCTGTGGAGTGGGAGGCCAATACCTCTGGCTGAAAGACGGGAAGGAAACTTTCATCCAAGGAGTGTGAGATACATACCAGTTCTTACTGAAGTGTTCTGGGAGTTAGTTAAGTGTCTACCTATAGACCATGTCTTTTCTGTTCACCTTTGGATACTTGTATGGGAGACTTTTTCTTGGATTATCCACAGCTCTGAAGGCAGTAATTGTACTTACGGGTTGTTGGTTCCCAGGTTCTTCCTGGGAAACTAGCGACAAGGTGCAGTAGTATTCCACAAGAGGCAGGAATTAAAGTAGCTAAGGTCAGCAACATCTCTGTTGTAGATAGATTTGGTTGCTGGAGTATTGGGGTTGAGGGAGCAGCCCCTGAGGTTAATGGCCCACAAGTGGTAAGGGGATTCTGTAGGGCCAGGAGCAGAAGTTGCTGAGCACAGCAATGCTGGTCCAGTGACTGTGCAATTGGGAAATTAGCTACAGTTTAAAAAGAAACCCTTGTTCTTGATCTCTGGAAATCACGATGTAGTTGCCTCTGGACATTTTAACCTGGAAGTGTCAGTTTTTAAAGCTTCATTATTAGCAGTTTGTTTGTTGACATTGATGAGACAATGTTTGCTGACATTGATGAGAGCTGCAGATAGTTTATACCTGGGGAAGTCAAGCTGTTAGGTACATGGACCAGTTTTTTTCCCATGCAACAGAAAATGTAAAGCAAACATATTCTGTCTTTCTGAAAGGAAGAGAACAGGCTACCAGGGGGTGTTCTTATTCTCATTTATCCTTTGTTGCTACTCTCTGTTCCCAGCACTGGGTTACAGTGCTTTCTGAAGAGACTGGTTGCAAGGCAGCTACAGGTGTGAGGTGTACAACTTGGCCCACATAATAACTGCATGGCACTAAGATATTTTCTAGATGGGCTGGTGTTATATTTCTGAGAAGAGAGGAGATACCCACCTGCTTTCTTGAGTTACAGCTACTAAAGATAAAAAGAAAAAAAACCCAGACAAAATACTCATTTCCTGTATGGTATTTTTATTATTTTTTTTTTCTCTGGGGAAGAACCCACTTTGTTTTAATACTAATATTAGTATTATTCTAGTATTAGTATTAGTATCTAATATATATATTTATAATACTATCTAATCTAAGGTATTAATATCTTGATGGATTCAACACACTACAAACCTCTGTGCTGCTGTGGAGGAAACTTCAAACCTATTTATCTTCAGGTATATGTTACAAAAACACTCTGATTTTACCATTGTTTAGTATAACTTGTTCATAATTGTCTTGAGAGCTCCTTCTGTTAGGCTAGTTCTCTCCCTTTCAGGAAGCCATCTACCCTCTCTTTCCCAGCTTGTAGAGAAAGCTTTACAGTTTTACGTATTTGGAACTGAAAGAAATGGGCTCACGAACTGGATGGGTTGAATTTCGCAGCTCCAAACCACCTGTGGCTTCCACTGGTGCCAGCAAGTGTCAGACAGACAGGGAGCCGGAGAAGAAAACGTGCTATGTTGGTACAGCTCCTCCAGTCGCTGACGGTGCCAACAATCCTCTGCTGTGCTAGTGCAGGTCTTTGTGGATGCGTCTCCAGGGCTAGGGTATCTTTCAGAGAATAAATATACCAGGAGGCTGTAAAGTCAAACCAAAGGTCCATTAGCCCAGTAGCATTTGCAGTGGCCGGCTGCAGATGGCTAAGGAGGATGGCTACGAACAGAGCAAGCCCGTAGCCTCTCCTCTCCCCCAAAAACTTTTCAGTTCCTGAGAATGAATAGCTCTGGGAATATCTACCTGCTGCCTCTTTTGGTAAGATTTATCTTCCTCACAGGGTATTCAAAGTCTTCCTATATTTTGTAACTTCATTTCTAGCGGAGGGACTTGAGGAATTCCCAGGAAAGGACCATTGCTCGGGAGCAACAGGGGAGCAATCGGCCAGATCCGTCCCCTGAGCAGGGACTGCAAGCTGCTCCCGGACCTGGTGCAGAACTCTTCGCAAGCAGCGGACAGGCTGCACAAAAATAGCCTGGGGCCCGGCCCCTGCGGTGCACGGGGACCACCGACACACAGACACGTCTGCTGCTGCCTTTCTTCAGGTAGCCCTTACAAGGTCGGTGTCTAGCGGCTCATCTTAAAACTTCGAGGAGAAATGGGACAGCTTCTAAAATTGCCATCTGAATTGCTCCGGTTATTTATTTATTGCAGATGCCTTACCAGTAGATAACCCCAGCTTCCAGAGTTTTCCATGCTGAAGAGGACAGCTAAAACTGGAGGCTGAGCCGGGGATGTTGAAAATACGGCATAGCCAGCATCTCTTGCTTCAGAAATGCGTTGGCTGCCCTTCGGACCGCTGAGTAGGTTGCTGTATGGTTGGAGTATTCAGTGTGAGGGCTCCTGGCCTCCTGAGACGACAGCCAGCCCTGCACAGGGCGCCAGGACTCACGCCTGCCGAAACCATGCCTCCGCTGGAGAGCTGAGTGGCAGAGGAGTGTGGCTTCCAGGAGAGGCCTTGGGGGCAAGGTGGAAACTTCGAGTGCCTTGTCACGGATGGTGCTGCTGCATGAGGGCTCTGACCATTAAAACATGCTTTTGGATTTTAAATAACGTAGCCTGCTTTGAATAGCCAGTCTTTACTGTCACCTTATCCTTGTACAAGAAGTGGGAGAGTTGATGCGGCTGTGTGCAACTGCTTCCTCTTCTTGCCGTCCCTTCCAGCCCTCCCCTGCCCAAAGACACCAGGTGCTACAGAGACCAGACTTCTGAGGCAGGGTCTTCTCTACCCTTTAAAATGTGCTTCAGCTACAAAGCAGAGCCATATTTTCCTGAGTGAAGCATGGGAATGGCTATGTGGTTATTTTTTGAAAAGTTGTGGTGACAGCTGATGCACAGATTGGTACCTGGTTCTTTATGATCTGCACCTTTTCCTCCTTCAGATTGTGTTAAAATACATTTTCATTACGCTGGACTTTTATTTATCTGATTTTAAGTTGGCGCTTTGCATAGCTCGAGGCTTGTAGCTTGTGTTTGATGCGTAACAGCAGATAACTTAAGGTTGCGGTTTGTTCTTCGTGTCAGAAAGCGGTTTTGTTTCCCTGGTTTTAACTGTGTCACATCCTCTCTAGGGGGGTGTGCAACCAGACGGTTTGTTTTCACTGAGCTCTTTCAGAGGGGGAAGAGGCTACGTCTGTCTGAGACAAATCAGGTGTGTGTTAAGATCTCAGGAGCCTCAGTGAAAAGAAATTAATGAACTGTGCAGCTGAAAACGGACTATCTGGGATGGACGGTCCTAAACGGAGAGAGTTCTCGCTTCTTTGCAGCTATATCCGGGCCCCTCGTGAGGGCAGAGCCGGAGGCGAGCTCCAAGTACCCCTCTGCAGTTCCCTGGTGTGCAGGAGCCAGCCCGTAAGCAGCCACCAGGACCAGTGTGCGTGTTGGACTGGTGTCCACGCTGGACCGGCTGCGTGTGCTAACGTCTCTCTCCTCGTCCCCAGGCCGGCGAGTATCGGAAGACCGGAGCACGCTGGCGCTGCTGCTGCTCCTCTCCCCCCGTGGCTGGGGGGCTCTTCCCCAGCCTGGCAGCCGGGCAACTTTCCTCCAGCCTCAGCGTCCATTGGGATGAATCCGAGCGCGAGCGGTGCCGTTCCCCAGCTGCAAGGCTGAGGCTGACGGAAGAGTGACGCACGTATTGCGTGGTCTTGTGCCAGCCTCCGCCGTCAAGGCTGAGTAAAAATTTTAGTTCATTTTAATGTAGTTATTGAGGCATTTTAATTCCATCAAAGGAAATAACAGAAGACAATCTACAAATACTCATTTGTTACTTCTAAATTAATTTGATTCGGCTGTGCTTGGTTTCTCCTTTTTGGGTTTTACTTTGAGACTTACTTCTCACTTACAGGCACAAGTATTCAAGGATTGTGAACCTTAAAAATTGCAGTCTAAATTCTGCAATTCATCCATGAATATTTAAACAGAGTAATATACTCTGTTCTTTCTCTAAGGCCCCGTTTCTAATCATTAATGCCTGTTCCTTTGAGCAAATAAACCCCATATATATGAGACTTCTATGCATTTAAAAAAAGATAGTGCTCTGGGGCAGGTTCCAATATGACAATATTCTGTTTATGAATATTTATAGATCCATCAAAATTGGTGGATACTGAGTTTGCTGATAAACATTGTTGGGTTTTGGGGTTTTTTTACTTTTCTTTTGAAAGAGACTGAAAAAGTATTTGCAAACTGGGTCAAATTCAGTACATAATCCTGGTCAAAACCCATCTTTTTTATTTTTTGGTTAAAACAATTTTCAAACTTTCAAACTTTTTGGTTGAAAGCAACTTTTGCACGCATAATTTATCCAAATTGCAAAAGAATCCTCAAACCTTTTGACAGTATCGAATAATATGAAACAAAACAAAATATTTCATTTGTGGCAAAGATTTTAAGTGAAAAATTAAATTTGTGAGTTTTTTTAATGTAAGAGTGACGTTGCCAGTTGCATGTTAGCAGAATACTGATCAATGTGGTTGCACTGGCATTGTTTCCAGATTGCACTGAAAGCTTTTCATCCAAATGCATCGATGTCTTGTTAGAACTGTGCAGAAAACCATCAGGCTGTTGGCTGAATGTGCATATGTATTGCGTTGTGTTTAAGAAAATACTGTTGCCTCTTGCACTTGGCTCACAAATGTGTCAGCATTTGTTCCTTCTGTGCCTCAAGTGTGGCAGTGTTCTGGTTTTTCTTCTGTGCACCAGGTGTCCTCGCTTGATATATTTTACATTTAAAATGAAATTTCTAGTGCCGCATAATTGAAGCGTGTTACTTTTGCAGCAATTGAGAGCAGATAAGGATTTAGGTTTCTGTGTGCACAGTGAACCCTGGCTGCCTTTCCTCTTCCTCTCAGCACATACGGAGAAGCATGCTTGTACTTAAATATGGGTGTGAACAGTGCGTGATCAAAATAGCCCAGAAGGAAAATCCTGTTGCGACACATATGACATTTCTGAATGAACCATTGCACAAAGACATTTGCTTGTCTGGTGCATATTGGGTTTTGACTTGGGAAGGAAAACAACGTTATCAGTATTTCCCATGGGATGGAAACACAATTTTCCAGTCATCTCTAGCTGCAGGTGACTGATTCAGAGAGTAAAAGATTGAAGAGATACAAATGACGGCATAAGGGGGAGAATGACAAAAGGTCCACCAAGAAGACAATTTGAGGGAATGCAGAGGTGAGTGATGGAAAATGAGACAGCTTTATGGGCTGGCTACAGGAACCTCAAGGCAAAAGTGCGGCCGCTGATTTCTGAGAGTAACATCAGAAAACTGCAGTCAGGACATGGCTACTGGAGTGTTGTGGAAACAGGCGTATGCTCCGAGACCTCGGCTTTATCGCCCAGCTGCTCGGGGGTACAGCAGTGCATTGGCTGTGAACCTTTCTGCTGTGGCAGAACCAGCATGAGTGCCTGCTGCAGTAGGGTGCTCCTCCTGGAGACCTGAGCAGAAGGGGCTGGGAGTTCGACTGTGGGAATACCTATATATATATATA
>NW_010521102.1:0-28727 GCF_000687285.1 Phaethon lepturus
CCCAAAGTTCTGATTAATTTATGAGAACATGCACTGCAGTTATAATTGCAATATGCTCTTAGGATACTTTCCTGCAAACCTCAGCATCATTCCTTTATCCTTTTTTTTTTTAAAATTTGTGACATGCTACTGGGTGCACGTACCTGTAGATTGAAGTACAAATTCAGTCATAGACTGCATCACAGAGGTAAACACCACACTTAAATTACAATATTCATATATTTTCTGATGTTTATTCCTTTGAAGTCAGCAGTGAAAAAATCCAACTGGTAGTCATGTCAAGAAGCACGGGGTTCAAAGAAGTGTTCGATCTATCGGTAATACGGCGTGGTGGGGTCTGTTTAATTCTTGTATCCTCTATTCTGATGTTGAACGAACAGTCCCTTCATATGTTGTAATATGAAATGTGTTTCACACCTTTTTTTTACATGAAGAAGAAATAGCATTTTATTCCCCAGCACTTTAAATCAAATACCACTTGCTTTGTTCACATTTACTTGTGACGTTAGTAAATGAATCTGAGAGCAGCATTTTCCACTAATTATTACCAGCACTTTTTGTTTGGAACCCCACTTAAACTGGTGATGGGCCCTTTTACCTTTCTTCTTCACATAACCACGTATGTCATCTTTTACATGTTCTCCATATTTTTTTCCTCTGGCTTTGATATATCTGAGTTATTTAAGTACTCTTTGGATTGTTTTATCCCATTTCTTCCTGTTGACATCTCTCCCTTTCTTTGTTAGGTTTTATCGCACAAAATCCCTGGTAAGTTTTCAACACCATCTTTTTCCCTGTCTCTCTGTTCGATCACATGTGAAGAGCTTTGCTATTTGATCCATTCATGTGCTTGTGGAATTTAATATTATCCATGGGGATGCATGGTATTTGAGAGAGCTTCATAGGTATTTATACAGCCACACTCTACCAAACAGTTTCTTAGTAGGGAACCTATTTTTAGAATCGAAACAGAAATAGAAAGTATTTGGGATCCTCTATTTAAATAGGGACTTTAGTATTATTTTTAAATCTGAAAGAGGAAAAGATTTTCTTCAATTTCAAAATTAATAGGTGGCAGGAAGGAGGACTGAGTCCACAGACGCAGTGGTGGTGATAATAGGAAAGCACAGGAAAATAAGAGGAAATAAGAGCACTGGTGCAGAAATTTGAAGTAAGCTTTACAATATCTTCCATTCATGTGCTTCTGGAATTTAAAATGTTTCTGTCTCTTGCCTGAGCTCAGCTTTTCTTTGCTGCTCGATGGAAATTTCTGTGGAAGTCATTATCTCTCTTATGTTTCTGTCACACTATTCAAATCATTGTTTTGCTCCTGCATTTTAATTACATTTTTTGTACTGAAGTTTGTTTTTTTCATTTTGCTGTGTTTCTTCTCATCAGCCCCGAGATCACCACTAGATTAGACACATGTGTAAGTCACCATATGATTTTACATACTGGGTTTTTTGTCTGTTTTGGTTCAGGTACTTTGCTCATTTTGTCTGTTTCTCTCCTCATAATTTACAGCCCTTTTGTATTTCAGTTGCTTGCAAATCTGTCCCTTGTGCTTGAGATGAAAATTCTCCAGTCTGTTCAGCTTCACCTCTGTATAGGAAGAGTAGCACTTTGTAGCTTAGGCCAGTATTATGTGCTCTACTTTCTGCCACCAGTTTACTTCAGTAGACCTGCTGTTTCCTAGCTTGCTCAATCTTGGTGGTTTTGTAAAATGCAGAGAGCAAGTTAAATGGCCTCTATCTGCATAATCCTTCTTGGATCTCACATGCTTGCTAATTGTCTGGATTATTGACTGACACAAAGCCATCTTTTCCTAGAGTCTATACAAAGTTTGATAATCTCTCTGTTGTCCCCCCACCCCTGGGCCAACTGCTGCTCACTTATTACTGAGAGCATGTGCCCATGCAGTATTTGCCCTAGAACCTAAGAAAATAGTTTTCCTAACTTCGCTGTACCTAAACTCATTATTTCTTGTCTTAACATGATAATGGACTCATACTTACGGGATGTTCTGTATTGGTAAACTGGCTATCAAAAGTAGCTTACAATGGTTTTTCGGTTGGCAAGAAGGAAAACAGTTTTCCTGTGAACTTGCTGTCCCTTACAGTGAGAAGCTGGCTGGACAAGTGTTCTTCTTCTGTGACCGGGCAGATTAACATGGCTGTCTCTAAAAGTACTTGTCTGGTAGAGAATGGAGTTGATAGTACCTCTCCTTTCAACGAGATGTAAAAAAGTAGGATCCTGCCCTGTAGTCTTAACCATAAAAACACGTTGAAACCTATTCTTTCAATGAAGGAAGATCAAATTGACTGAAAGATCTTGGTAGTCCTTCTGTATTGGGTATTTGTATTAAAAGATTCTGGGTTCACTTGGGAGTAAAGGTATATCAAGCTATATAAAAGTAAAAGACTTCTTATAACTCCTTTTGCTGGGATCCACAAAATTTTTTCCTAGGCTTTAGCAGCTTGCTGGGTGATGTCTGCTGATGTGGCCAGACAGTGGTTTGAAACTTGGCTTAACCTCTAAACTAGGTATTTGGACTATGCTTTTCTCTTGCAACAGCCATAATCACCAGCAGATGATGAAAACCCAACAGGATGTTAGAGGAAATAAATACTGAAAATAATTAATGATGGTTACTCTTAACTTTTCTGGAAGGATTTGTTTCTCTTCCCTGAGTTGGGAACTAAGTATTCCAACTCTACCACTTACAACCTTGACTGAAATTATGATCAGAGCACAGCACTTGGGGCAAGCTGGTACGAAGTTCTGCAGTGTGTCCCCTGATTTCCTTCCTTTTCCCTCTTTTAAATTGCCATGCTGAATTTTAGGCTGCACCAAAGTTTCTTTAGCTTCAAGTTAATTTTAAAGTATGTCTAAATTAGTAATGTTTCTGACATTCCTTCTTTCCATTACTTATTGTAGTTTTCATTTAAAATGTCAAGCTTTGGTTGGCTTTGCTTTGTGCTGTTTCATGCAGGTGTAACAGGCAAAAACTTGTCAAAAGTCTGCAGGTGGAAAGGCTGGGGATTTTGACTCCTTGATGGCAGCAAGTGAACACACCAGTCAACATTTTCAATAACTAGTGACTAAAACTAGTTTCTTAAGTATGTGTTTAAAAAACCTCACTGAGGCTACTCTAGGATCAGTATGTCTTAAAATTGCATCACTTATTAGAAACTTGGATTTAGGCACCATTTTTTAACATATACCCCACTTTGTTCTCGATTCATAAAATATAAGTGTATGTTCTGACTGAACAGTAGTTAAATAGTTACTTTTGACATCCACTGTCATTGTGAGGCTTCAAATTATTTGACATTCTAATAAGATTAATTTTTTTTTTTAAAGTTGATGGTACAGGCTATGAGCAGACTCCAGAACACTTGTTTAGTCATGTTTGGAGGACTTGACTGGGAACATTTTCATGTGAAAGCTCATACTTTTCAGGGATATTATTTGTTTTGTTTTTACAAAACAGACTAATAATTGACAAAATCATTGAATTTCTCATCTTTCAAGTTCGCACTTTTTCTCCCTTTGAAGGACTGCCCGCCAGTTGTTTTATTCCTGGACACAGCTATACTCTCCCCTTTTCTATACAGCATTATGTAGTAATCGCCGTGCCGCGTTAGACTAGATCGGTCTTGTCTGATGGCTTAAGACCGTAACCACTCATTAGAGGCACTGCAAGCTCTTTCAGATCCAGTGACTAGTACCAGATATTTGAAAGGGAGGTGCCAGAAAACAAGCCATAGAAAATTGTGGGACAGTTTCTCTTGGAGGGAGTGGTTTTTCTGGGTCCTGTCAGCTGTTTGTTATGAAGCATGAGAATTTTTCTTACAATTGCTGTTCATTTTTAATGCTTCTTGTACAATGCTTCTTTTTAATACCACTAAATGTAAATACCATTGTAAATAAATATTTTCTGTCAATGAAAAGCAAGTGTGTTGCTGCTTTCACAGTAGGCTGGCTAATTTTTGAACAGAAAAGAACCTCTAGTCCCAGCAAAAAAAAGGATGTTGTTCTACCTTTTGCAATTTAAGAGAGTCCTCTTAATTCTCTGCTGAATACCTGCAAAGGAATTATAAGTAATATGCCATGAGAATTTTAATAGGTAACTGTGCCTAAATGCAAAGTAGAATTCAGCCTGCTTTTCATAAATAATTTAGCTCTAACTGTGATGAAAACCTGCTCTTGTCCTTGAATTCAGCTGCCATTACTGCTAAGCACTAGCGCATATACATTGATTAAGGTGGTGTTGGACGGTTTTAATTTAGTGTATCTTCCCCTTTTACAGTTTCTGCCCTATTTTTCCTGTCATTTCTCTTGAGCTAGCTCTGAGCTTCCTGATGGCTTTCTGTTTAAGATTAATAATGACTTCTTAATTAGAAATAATGACTCCTGTATTGCACTAAGCATTATCCTGCATTTTAAAGCAGGACATTGTCACATAGGCAAACTCTGTGACAGAGATGCACTTAATGTTATACCTAGGGTTTTTTGATTAAGTGCATAAAAGTGGTGGTAAGTTAGAAAATTAGGATACTGAATAAGCAAAATTAATGAAAATTTTGTAATATTTTAACACACTAACTTTCTGTTGATAATTATCTGTGATAATCTAGATAGGACTCAAGTATGTCTTATGATTAGAAATCGTGAAACTTGCATATTTAATTGATTTTTGTATCGTTCTCACCTCTAAGAGAATGTTAAACAGCTCTTAGCATGTTACACATGCTGTTGCACAACCTGCTGTCAAACTTGTTTTGTCTCTGCATGTTTTACAACATACAGAGGAAATAGCCTGATCAGGTTTAGGTAGTAGTAATGCTCAAAAAGAAATTCAGGACTTAGAAAAAAAGCAAACATGTGTAAAAGGAAAGGTATCTCCATGGTGTTTGGAGACTCTAGCATGAACATAATAATTCAAAAAAAAAGACCTGACACCACAAATCTAAACCAATAGACATTTGAAGTTGTGTAATTTTTGTTTCTGTTCAAAGCAATGCATTTCAGCTTTGGAAGTTGCTCAGCATTCTGCCTTCAATTCACTCAAGAATTTAAACATTACGTTTAAAACATTCAGTTTAACATGTGAGTAGTCCCATTAGTTAAAGACTGAACCCAGCATGACCCAGTTCCCACATACACTGGGTCCCAGCTGGATTTCTTCCCCTTGCTATAAATCCTTACAGAAGACATTGTCATTGAATTTCAACAGATTTAAAGGATTCAGGTCACTGCATGCCAGCACTGGTAATTCCATGTAATATAACAAGATTTTTTTCATGATTCTTTGCAGTGCATTTGCTGTTATACAAGCTGTGCAAGCACACAACTACCACTAAGTTCAACCTTTTTTTTTTCCCTAGTGTTTTAGGGTTTTGTAGAATTAAAGCTATTCACTGAGTGGTCTAGGTTCTGTTGGGACTAGCACATACAAGTTCTGAACTCATTGATGGAAACACATTTTGGGGGCTGATTACCTGTAGGTAATCTTGGGGAAAAATCACTTGTTTACCCACACCCCCACAGCGGTTTCATTGATGTTTACTGATTATTATTTTTTTAACCTTCTGATTTCACAGATGATAAAAACAAACTGTCCTGTTACAAGAGCTTTTGTCTGGGAAGAAAACAATATGATTATAGAACTGTTTAAAAAAAAAAAGGTATTTGTAAACAAGGCTTAATTATGTCCCATTCTGCTGCTGATTTAGAGGAATACTGATGATCTAGGCGACATTCTCTGTAGGTAGATCAGAACTTCAGCAGTCTCTCTAGATGTTAGGTTTAATAAACTAGCAGACAGCTAGAAAGAGACCGTGAGCAAATAAAGGAAAAGAAAACTTGAATTTATGGGACAGAGGCCTGAAAGTACGGTGGGAGACATTTTTTGTAACCCACTGAAGACTGAAGGGAGTTCTTCCCTTAATTTCTTATTCACCAACCTCCTCCTTTATGCTAAAAAGAAAAGGCATACTGTGTATCTGTAGACGGAGGGTTTCTGCGGTATTCATTCTTGGAGTGGAGAATAGGAAGTGAAAGAGCTCATAGAACAGCTTTCAAGGGGAGTATAGTTCACATAATGTGGTAGAGTGAAGAACGCATAAGTTACTGGAATTAAAATATATTCTTACCCTTATTGCTAACCTGATCGGTGTTATCAAAGCAGTACCTAGATTCTTGTGGATAGGAGATACTCAGTTCCTAAGTGAGCTTTACGTAGAAGCAGGGAATTGCTGGGGGAATGGGTAACTGTCAGGTAACATTTTAAAAGCCTTCCATAAAAATGGAATGGGCAGAAAAATTTGATTTCCGTGGTAGGCTGGAAGCAACTAACAAAGTCTAAGGGAATTATACAGAAAACAGAGAACATCTTTCTGCTAACATGGTGGTTTTCCATTATCTTTCATTTGCAGGTCCCTTTTCCTTTTTTTTTTTTGGGGGGTGGGGTGGGGTGGGTTGGAGAACCTTCGCTTGAATGGTAGTAAGACCTGCTGTCTCTTTGCAGATCCCTTGGAAATAGTTCCCTACAAGGGGCCTGCTCTTTTGAGAGGTGTTCTGTTATTTTGGGGATACAGATTACAGGAAGGTGAACGTTACTGTGTGGTGGTGAAAAGGCTTCAAGTCTGACCAATTCAACTGGAGGATGCACAGCTCTACTTACTCCCCATTTAAAACAACATAAGAGAACTATGTGTCTCTAAAAAAAAAAAAAATCAAAGCAAATAGAATTCTTTCTAAATGAGAAAGTCAGTATTGATGCAGTTAAATGATTGTGCTCATTCTTTAAAATACATATAATTATAAATACCCGTTTTCTTTGGAACATGGATGTTAAAGTACAAGAAGATGCTCTAAGAGTGTCATCTCAGTATGTGTATATACATCCAAATAATTGCTAAGAAGGATCTAGAAATCCTGCAATATCATCTATAAAATCCTCTTTCCAATTTATGTGCCTTTGGAATGAGACTCATTCCTAGGGGAAAGGATATAATAGAAAAAAATTTAGCTATAGCAATAAACCTGATATATCTATAATTGATAGTTTATACTCAGTTGCGTTATACATAGGTATGTTACAGACTGTAATAAAAAAGACAATGATCCAAAACAACTTTTTTATACCATATATTACATTCACTAAGTCATATATGCAGAAATTAGAGTGAGAGGGGGAAAAAAATCAAGTCCTTAATGTATGAGTACTTTTCTAGACTTGCGACATGCTGGATTTGATCAAACACTATTACACATAATCTCATTATAGCTTCTTGTGCCTTTCACCAGCCAGTATATCTGTTCAGTGTCTTTTAAAGAACAACCCTTCACATGTATTGGCTAGAAGAATTAACAATTGGTATTTTAATTAACTGTGTTGTGACTAGAGTCACTCAATTCAAAATTTTACTATGTGTATGAAAAGTATTAGTAGAGGAATACTTTTGTATCTGAACTTCATAAAGAATCTACATATGCTTCTTTTTAATTTTCTTTTTTCCTGCAGATTTTAAAAAGATCATAAAAAGTTGTACTAAGTAAAACTGACAAGCGCCAGTATATTGTTTTATGCTCAGACACTAACTCACTCTTTTAAAAGAGTTCAGTTTATCAAAAATCTTTACCTTCAGTCTTTCATTTCAGTTTGTTTCTAGACTTTCCATTGCCATGATTTCCAAACAATTCACACATTTCAATTTATCCATAAAGCGTCCCTACAAGACAGGGACACGATGTAACGTCTACGCCTTTTACAGACAGGGATTTAGAGGGCAGAAGGGGTATAAGCGTTGTTCAGAGAGCAATTCCCATCCTGGCTGTCCTAGATCAGAGACATCTGTGTGACTGTTGAAGTTACGGAGCAAAAGCTGTTTAGAATCAGCAAATAAGGAATGTAAACTATAGAGATTTGCATGAATTAAGGTTTTTAGAGGGTGGTGCTTGGTGATGGGGGTTCTGTACCGGAGGAGAGTCCGATTCCCACGTCTTAGCCTCGAACTAAGAACTGAAAACAACTACAAAGTAAAATCTACCAGGCTCTTTCTCTCTGGAGTTTTATTTTAAATATATTTTCTGCATCATCTATTTCAATACAGATACTAGTATGTACATTTATCAGCAGAAAGAAGGACAAGCAATATACAGTGTCAGTTGCTCCAATTAAAAAAAAAAGCGGGGAAAAAAGCTAATTAGAAAAGGTCTGATTAGATGATGTTGTTTAGTTATCTTGTTTATCATATGTAAGTCTTGTGAGTTAGTTCATCCCTTGGGGGTGTTTACTTAAAGCATATATGTTGTAGCAGCAAATTTATTTTGTCTCAGGAAAGCTTCATCGTATTATCTAAGTATATACAATGATCCCATTTAGCGCTGGGCTTTGCCTAAGAGAAGCCTCTCTTGAGGGCAGGATAGGTCGTTTTGACTAGATTATAAACGAGGATCCCAGTTTTCCCCCACTATTACTGTAGTCCGAGCACACTGGGTGACAGATTGCTCTCTGCAGGAAATGTCAGTTATCTATCTGTATAATGGTTATGTTTTTAAATATGGTGAATTTCTTCTGATCCCTACGGTCAATTTTAATATCCTGATGATGGTCAGAATCCTACTGATAAGTACCTAGTGATTTTTCTGCTCTAATTACAAGTTCTGAGAGTCCTGGCATCTTTTACTGCCTTTCAGCTTTGTGGTCTGGGTAGTGACTATCAAACCTGGCTTCTGAGAAGCCCATCGGTCCAGTGCTGTCCCATCACTGTCACTCCCTTTTGAAGACTTCCAGAGGACGGTGTTTCGGTTGCTGTGTTTCAGAGTGTGACTCTGAACTTGAACAGGATTGCCCACTGAGCCTTTTTATCTTTAGGGTACTTATTTGGGCTGGTTTAACTCAGGTTAGGTCTCGAAAGAAAAGCCTAAGTCAGGCCTTGCACAGGATGAGCTGTCATCCAGAGGTGGCCTTTCACCAGCATAGCTCGTTTTCTAGGTGCAATCTTACTGACCAGCCTAGCCCTAGCTAGTCTCTCAGCACTCTTCCGTTACTAATTCTCTTTATTTCAGGAGCAGCAAGGCCAATGTAATTCCAGTCCGTGGAGGTAGGGGTTTTTTTTTTTATGATTTTGCTGGGGTTTGTTTTTTTTCTATTTATGATAGTACTCTAGTGTTCTAGCCTGAGCACATTTTCATACTATTCAACCAGTTATTAACTGTAATGGAACATTTCTTTATAAGGGCCTATTGTTGCCATTGAATTAAAATCCCTTGTCTTTCTCTGGGGGCTGCAGGATGGCAAGTACCTACAGAATATTGTCAGCTGAAAATCTGCAAGCATGAATTGCCTTTCGCTATGGAGGGAGAACACTTTCTTTCTTACTACTGGCCAAATTGTTCCTCCCAAATAAACACTTGGAAGCAAGGCTTGCTCAGCATTCAACTTCCTCTTTTAGTTGAGCAAGAGATTTAGTCAGAGCAAATCTGGACAGACAGGGCCTTTCATTTCTTTCTGCACCCAAAGAGCCAGAGAGAAGGCAAACAATACATCTCAAAGTGCCCCTCTCTTGCTAGGAGAGACCACCGGAGCGGTCGCTTGTGAACACATTTATAGTCTTGCAACTTGAGGATCCTCTTCTTCCCTGAGACGCCGCATATTCCAAGGGCAGTTCTGCCTGCTGTGGCTGGGGGAGGAGAATTGGGTTCCTTCATCATATGTCAATCAATCTTTAAAGTTGTTCCCCATACACTTACCAAAGCTGTATCAATTTCTTCTTGGGTCAAGAATCTCTTCCCTGTGTCTCCTTTCCTCCGGAGAGGAGGAAAGTTGCACTCATTTGATGAAGAGAGTGCTTTATGCATTAGTATTTCGCTTTTATTTTAAGATAGAAGTATATTGCTTATTCTAATTTGATTTTTCTGTGGCCTCAGGAAAAATTCAACTAGTTTTTAATATCTCTTTGAATTGATGCCTATATTAAGACAGCTTGTGCTGCTTGAAGTTATGTGTTCCACCATGTAGCAAAGCAGTGCTTGTGGAAGCTGTCTGACTTGGGGGCAACCCCTTTGTCTGTGATGGAACATGCTACCAATTCTTCCATACCATATTTTAACTTCAGTGCCTTTATGTTGCCGACAGCCCTTCCTTTCTCATCTTGTTTTTTGCTTTCGTTACTGCATGCTGCCTTGTTTTCTGGCATTGGCTATTGCTGTTGGCTTTCCCTTAAAGTGGGCTGGCATGGAGAGAGATTGGAGAAAGAAATTATCATGTGTTATTTCTTCTCTATATCCCTGTAGTTCAGCTCAGAAACCTCTTTTTGTTGTGTAGCAGAAACAGGCATTTCTTTGTGACAGATTTTTAGATCGTCCGAGCAGCACTGATTCTCTGTCAAGGTCAGTCAGTCTGCTCGGAATGAAATGATATCACAAGGGTTTTCCTCTCCTAACTCTTGAGCATTAGAAAAACCTGAATCTGACCTGATAAGAAGCTAAATCTCATCAGATTTCTTTTCACCATATGCTAATTTAGTTTTCAGATCCATAATTTAATTGCTTTGCTTATTTTCTGACAGGAAAGCAAATGGGTAGTGCTGCTAGGATAGGAATAAATATGTATTTGCCTTTCATTCCTACAGTATTTCACAGAAAGTGAAGTGTTGCAGTGTTATTTTCCCTTACCACCTCCACATAAATGCTTCGTCAGTGTTACGTTTAAAATATTGTGTAGTAGTATAAGGCCAAGTCCTAAACAAAAGTACCAGTTTGAGCAGAAGCTTCTCAGAGAATTTTTATGTTGGTGAAGTAAGCTTGGTTTGAGGGCATAATCCAAGAAGATGCTCCCAGTGATTAGTGGGAAGGAATACAACCTAAATAACTCAAAAGAGTTTTTATTTAGTTTGATTTTATGTTTTGTGACCTGTGCTCTGTGATGTTTTCCATTCAGTTTTACATTACAGTTCTAAGGTGTGCACCCTTTAATTTTTCACTGTCGTTCCAGTGTCTGTGAAATCTCAAAATGAAGAATTTTTATCTTAACAGGACACGGAGCAGATGTGAAATGTGTTGACTGGCATCCAACAAAGGGATTAGTTGTATCGGGAAGTAAAGATAGCCAACAGCCCATCAAGTTCTGGGATCCAAAGACTGGCCAGAGCCTTGCCACACTGTAAGTTCTTGCCCACAGGCTTTGATTTGCTTAAATATAAGCCAACTTCATAAAACATCTTTTTTCTTTTTTTTTAATTCTTTTCTTAGCTTTTTTCCTTGCATTGTTTCAGCCATACTTGTTGCTTCAAATAGAAAGCTAGTGCTTTAGCTCTGACAGAAACTCTAGAGGTTAGATGAAGTCAAGTCTATACTTGGAAAATTGTGACTTTAATACACATAATTTAAGTTTACTTTGTCCTTGTTCATAAACTTCCTAGTCACCCAGTTCTCAATGGGAAAACAATTGAGATATGGATACACAAATGAGGTATTTCATCTAGCTGATGAAAAATTTCTTACGCTGCAGTAGAAACATGCACAGTAGCTGCATACTGTTGCAATGAGCACTACCAGTTCTCTGAAGTACAAATGAACAGTATTAAGTCATAGGGCCTTTGCATGGAAAGCCACAGTATTCTGGTTTCGTAGCTTGAACTACTTTGTTGTTGACCTGAATATCTGGGACTGGTAAATTATCATATTTTATTTGTGTCTGAGAAATCAGTATCTGGACAAACAGTCTTTTTCTTTCTCTGCTTGCAGACATGCTCATAAAAACACAGTGATGGAGGTGAAACTGAATCTGAATGGCAACTGGCTGCTAACAGCTTCTCGTGACCATCTTTGTAAGCTCTTTGACATCCGTAATCTGAAAGAAGAACTTCAGGTCTTCAGGGGTCATAAGAAGGAGGCCACAGGTCAGAATTTGTTATATTTTGTGGCTTTTTATTGGTAAACTTGAATTAAAAAGGCAAGTTTTTGAGGTCTTTAATTACATTATTTAGAAAATCTAGTGTTATACTTTCTGATTGTGGCTTATTTTGTTTTTCAGCTGTGGCCTGGCATCCTGTTCATGAAGGGCTGTTTGCCAGTGGAGGATCTGATGGCTCTCTGTTGTTCTGGCATGTTGGGTATGTGGCATTTGTATCAGCACGTTAGAAAGATGTCGGTCAGATGTGCAAGTTATTATACTAAACATAAAATACACCTTTCACTTTTGAATTTGTATTTAACGTGCATGTTTATGGTATAGTTTTTCTCTAGACCTGAGGATGTTTGTGAACATACCTCATTTATGAAGAAGTTTTCCTGTACAGATACATTTTAAAGGTTACAATTGCTTGCATAGAAAACAGTCTTTTGTTGAGAGGGTGATGAATGGTTGGAGCTCCTAGTTTCTTAGAGCTTGTTCTGAGATGGTGTAATTATTTTGCTTCTAAATGTACAGTTAAAAAATCCCTACATTACTGAATTCCCTATTAAGAACAACTGGGAACAATTAATTCACCCAATAAAAAAATGGCAGAGGCTTAAGTTTAGCAAAATGTGGGATATTGGAAAAGGAGCAACTGAATAGCAAATGTTTTATATTGTATCTGTAGCAGATGTTCACCTCTGTGATGGACCGATTTTTTTATTTTTCTTTATTAAATGCATCAGAGTTGAGAAGGAGGTTGGTGGAATGGAAATGGCCCATGAGGGAATGATCTGGAGTCTGGCATGGCATCCCCTTGGACACATTCTCTGTTCGGGCTCAAATGATCATACCAGGTATTTTAAAGTACTTAAAAGATCTAAGGGAATGTATGTACATTTAGAAACCAGAAAGGTGCATGGCATCAGTGAACAAAGAGTAGACTGGGATGATTCTGATATATAACCAATGGACAAAGCAGAGACAAACGTATCTAAATGGGAAGGCACGGATATTTTACATTAAAAGGTAGAGTCAAACCTCTTGTCCTTCATGTAAGGAAGCCTTAAAAAATACTAGGGTTTGGGTTTTGTGTGAGCTTTGAAATCTCCTGAATAAATTTTTAAAAAAGAATTGTTGTAATTCGTTGATGAAGAAATATTATCTCCACAGCATTTTTTCTCATAGATTATCTGCTGGTCATGTCTGTCTTTTTCACATTGCAAACATGTTTGGAGGCATATAGTTTGTGCTTTTAGGTTGAACATGCTGTAAGCATGGAGCATTTTATAAATGGAGTAATTTTTTGTGTGTGGATGTGTGTATTGACAAGTGTAGCTGTATATGAAGATTATATTTGAATTGAGCGAAAGTTTTTGGAATGGACTAGAAATTTATCTGTTCGGGATCTGATGTTGATGCCCTGTACTTACATCCCTTACACTTTGAAGTATATTTTGAATTATAACTATATAATATAATATGATAATTGTTGGGGTTTTATTTTTTGTTTGAACCTCACACCTAATGTTCAGGTCTAGCACTGAACTTGATGTATTAAGAATTGAATCCTTATATAATCAAGATAGCACACTAAAATTTAAAGGAGGAACTAATTGGATTAAAAATAGCTAATACCCTTTATTGATATGATATAACTTCCTTTTGACAGCAAGTTTTGGACCCGAAATAGGCCTGGAGATAAAATGCGAGATCGTTACAACTTGAATCTGCTGCCTGGGATGTCAGAGGATGGCGTGGAATATGGTAAGACAATTTCCTTCAATATGGAAGAAAGAGGATTGGGGTCAGGAACAAGCCTCGGTCATTTGCTGACACTAGAGTGCAGCTTCTGGGCAAGACGATGAAACAGTATTACAGCATTGGTGACTACCTACATAAAGATCTTTTTTTTTACAAGGATTATCAGTGATCACCATTCCAACAATGAGTTTTCTTTTGTTTCCACAGCTCCGGGAGGTAAGACCTGCTCTGTCAATCACAGGATGGAGGTTTGGCTCTCCCTCTGGCAGTATCTCCAGTGTGCTTTTCTTCCTGAAAATTTAATGTGACTTCAAGATGTCCCACAGTCCTGAACTGCAGCACAAAAACCTTTCATATTACTGAATTTGACTAAAATCCTAAAACTTTACCCCTCTCTTAAGGATTTTTCTTGGTAATTTTAGGCTGCTCAGGGTTGCCCAGCTCTATGGCATGCCTCAGCAATCTTTTCATCTCCAGGGTTACATCTGTTTTTTTATTCAGGTTTTTGATTACTTGCTCTTTTGTTTTGGGGAATGTTAATTAAAATGCAAAGCATTAATTTAAGTTTTTAAATTTATAGATTTATTATAACAAACATTGGAACGGGTATGAGTTGTTACTGCTTTTCTGAGCCTCTACCCTAAATGTGACTTTCCTGAAAGGATATACTTTCTGACCTTTTGGGGTGCATGCATTACTCTGAGTTTGCAGTTCTTTTAATATCCTGTAATTCATGGAATCACTAAGGTTGGAAAAGGCCTTTAAGATTATCAAGTCCTACCATCAACCCAACACCACCATGCCCACTGAACTGTGTCCCAAAGTGCCACATCTACACGTTTTTTGAACACCACCAGTGATGGTGACTCCACCACTTCCTGGGCAGCCTGTTCCAATGCTTGACCACTCTTTCAGTAAAGAAATTTCTCTTAATATCTAGTCAAACCTCCCCTGGCCCAGCTTCAGGCTGTTTCCTCTCATCGTATCACTAGTTACTTGGGAGAAGAGACCAACACCCACCTCACTACAACCTCCTTTCAGGTAGTTGTAGAGAGCGATAAGGTGTATGGGATTAAAAAGAGACCAGGCAGTTTTGAAATATGTAATGCTGCCAATGGTAAAATCATGTGAGAATCCAAAAGAACAAAATAATAATGTAAATAAAAATAGTCCAAGTATAAATATTTATTGTTTTTCTCTAGATGATCTGGAACCCAACAGCCTAGCAGTTATTCCTGGGATGGGAATACCTGAACAATTGAAAATAGCCATGGAGCAAGAGCAAATGGGTAAGTTGCAGCTATAGGGAGGCACTTTCCAGATACTGTGTGACTTTTCTTTTATTCCTTTCACATATTTTGGCGGCACAGACACTGTTTTCTGAAGTCCTGTATTGTCCATATTTCCTGTGTAAAGAAGAAAGAGTTGAAAACCTCTTGGTCTCTTTTGCTAAATAAACTGTAAGGAGAATAACAGGATTTCTCTGTAAACCTGCATTGCTCTGACTGTTTGTCTCCCTGGTGCTCAAGGGAAAGATGAGTCCAATGATATTGAAATGACAATCCCAGGACTGGATTGGGGAATGGAGGAAGTAATGCAAAAGGACCAAAAGAAGGTGCCACAGAAAAAAGTACCCTATGCAAAACCAATACCAGCACAGTTTCAGCAGGTGAGTACCTGATACACAGTGAACCGCAGAACAACTTGTTATTTTCTCAACTTCAAAAACCGTGTGGCTGTTGAAACATTTTGGGATTTCCAGTATCAGCTCTTTCATATCAACACCCAGTGCAAAATAATTTAGCACAGTAGTTAAATTGCTATGTAAGCAAAACGTTAAATCCTTTATATCTTGTATCTGCACCTGGAAAATAAGATGTGATAAGATATTGAAGTTTTATTCAGCATTATTTTTAGCTTTTGAATACCCATACTGCACAATGTTCCAACATATCTTTTCCCAGGCAATATATTGCATACATGTTGTTCCTCAGAATCATTTTGTGTTTACTATTCTTTATAGGCATGGATGCAGAATAAAGTTCCTTTGCCTCCACCACCTGAGCCATTGAATGACAGAAAGGAAGATATTAAGCTGGAGGAGAAAAAGAAGACACAGGCAGAGATCGAACAGGAAATGGCAGCACTTCAGTACACAAACCCCCAACTCTTGGAGGTACGTATTTAAAGACAGTTATTAGCCAATATGTTTTAGTGCTCTATGTGATACATTTGGACCCCAACACTAAAATGTGTAGCTTGCTTTTACAGCACTGTTTTCACCTTTTTTCAAAAAACGTCTTATTTAACAGGACATTGGACTTAATGCGTGATCCTATGATACCTTTATTGAGGCTTAACTTATATTTCAGTTAACTAATACCAATCTATGGATCTCTTTAGTTGTATTTCTGTTAATTAAGAGAAAAGCACTAAATCTTTTTAAACTCCTGAGAAATTAGATGCTTGCTTCTGATTTTTCTGTGCTTAGTTGATTTTCTGGGTCTCTCTTTTTTTTGGACAGCAATTGAAGATTGAGAGACTTGCACAAAAGCAAGCTGAGCAAGTGCAGCCGCCACCTCCAGGAGGCTCTCTTCATGGACCCCAGCCTTTTCCAGGGCAAGGCCCAATGTCACAGATGCCTCAAGGATTTCAGCAGCCCCTTCCACCTCAGCAGATGCCAATGAATATGTCTCAGATGGGACCTCCTGGTCCACAAGGACAGTTCAGACCTCCGGGACCTCAAGGTCCTCCATTACACCAAGGAGCTGCAGGTCCACAAGGGTTCATGGGACCACAAGGACCTCCAGGCCCCCAAGGGCCTCCACAAGGAATGCCACGGCCTCAGGATTTACATGGACATCAAGGAATGCAGAGACATCCTGGCCCTCATGGGCCAATGGGGCCTCCAGGTCCACAGGGTAATGCTGGCCCACAAGGCCACTTAGGACCACAGGGTCTACCTGGGTCTCAGACTCATTTAGGACCGCAGGGTCCACCTGGCCCACAAGGTCACTTGGGTCCTCAAGGTCCCCCTGGTGGTCAAGGAATGCAAGGGCCACCTGGTCCCCGAGGAATGCAAGGACCTCTTCCTCATGGCATGCAAGGAGCTCCAGGATCTCAAGGGATGCAGGGCCCTATATCTCAAGGGCCTTTGATGGGACTTAATCCAAGAGGGATGCAGGGTCCACCAGGACCCAGAGATAACCAGGGACCTACTCCACAAGGGATGATGATGGGTCATCCGCAAGAAATGAGAGGTCCTCATATGCAAAGTGGTTTACTAGGACATGGTCCCCAGGAGATGAGGGGCCTCCAGGGACCCCCGCCTCAAGGTACAATGTTAGGACCGCCACAAGAATTGCGTGGGCCACCAGGTCCACAAGGCCAGCAGGGACCTCCGCAAGGCTCTTTAGTAGGGCCTCAAGGAAACATGCAAGGACCTCAGGGACAACCGAACCCTTCAAGGGGGCCGCACCCTTCCCAAGGCCCTCTGCCTTTCCAGCAGCAGAAAACGCCTCTGTTGGGTGATGGGCCTCGTCCCCCATTTAATCAGGTATGTGTTGGTTTGTGTAACAAGAAGAGTGTTAAGAACATGGGAATGATAATGTCGCACAGTAGAAATGCAGAGCGAGAGCTGAGGGGCTGGAGGTTCGATATACTTGCAAGAGAGGCCTCAGGAAAACCTAAATGATAATGAAAAGAATTGCATAGTTTGGAAACAGCAGAGGTAACTGTAGAAAAGGGATTGTTGGAAATACTGGTACAGAAATCAATGTCTGCTATGAAATATGTAACCTGAAGAGAAACTCCAGTTTTTTTTAATTTAAGGACACTGAACTGTCTTAAATGGAGAATTTCCTGGGGAGTACATAAGCACTAAGAAAAGCTGAATTTAAGCAAACTGAACATAAGAAAACTCATATGTATTAATTAAAGCAAGTTACTGCTAACTCTCAATTGTGCCCGAGTAGTTAATCCAAAACTGGAATCAGCTTAGGTCTGGTTGAACTTACCAGTTCAAACTAAGCGCACAGGTACACATACGTAGGTATAGGAATAGTTTAGCCACCTTTGTACCTTCTGGGCCACAAGTTAAGAGACTGGCGTTGTGCACCATTACTCGTTCCTGCACCATTTGCCGAGAAGCAGGAGAAGGGAGCACAGGTATCGGACGGGTTTGCACAGGACTAGCCCAGGTCTGGCAGGGTGAGCGCTGAGCTGGAACTGCTTGAGCGTGGCCTCGATAGGCGCTCACCGCTGCGCTGGCAGTTAGATGTCCCTGTGCTGTGCTGCCTTGGCCTCTGAGCTCCAGGAGGTTTCACCAGCTCAGCAATATATTTGCGCTCAGCTGACCCGGAATACCGGAGAGCGTTGCTTATAGACGCACCGATTAATTGTGCAGGAATCAAGTCAGGTTTTGATTAAGTCTGGTTCAGCACCAGGTATGACCTGCTCTGCCCTTTTCAGCAGCTTTCATATCGGGCTGATTCCATCTTCCGGTCTACCACAGATAATGCAGAGCTTTCTGTATTTATTAGCTCTTACAAGTTCCTATTTGTATGGCACTGATTTTGTACTTAAAATTTCTCATGATTGTCTTCAGCTTAAAGGTGAATTTTGAAGGGGATGTTTGGAAAAAAATTCTACTTACTCAATTTTAAGAAATGTGTGGGGTTTTTTAAACAGAATTAACTCTTTAGACTTGCACTCAATAGTTTCTAGTTAAAGCTTTAGACAGACTGCATACAGTCATTAGCGTGTAGTCCAGTACCGATCACAAGGTGCGATGACATTGAAATGAGCTTTAGCTCAGTGATTCCTTTCCATTCCATAAGCAGAGTAGCCTACAAAGTGTGTATTTATTTGAATATTTTTTCCTTACAAATGAGCAATAATTCCCTCCAGAAGTCTGTTAACGCAACACTATTGCTGAGGTTTCAAAAGCATCAAAGTTGGTTTGACAACTATTACTCATCTGATTCATACTAGCATAGTGGTTTTCATTGCTGACTTTTCTGACTTGAGAATAATTACCAAACTTTTTTGTGTGTGTGTGTATAAAAGTGTGTTATGTTTATATATATGTGTAGGGCTGTCCTTGTCTGACCCCGCTGTTGACACTTTGGTCAGAAGTCAGTAAGTTGCTTTTGCCAGGTGGCCCATTAGTTTCAATGGATACTGCTATCCTGAAGTCTTTTACAGATATTAAAAAAAGTCAAAGCAAGGTGGTTTTGACCATTTTTCCTTCCTTGTGCAGCTCTAGTATGGTAATGTCTTTTTTTAAAAAGCACAGATTTTAAAATTCGCAAAGTTTGTTTCTTTGTAATATGAATATAATAATAGTTCCTATTTTTAAAGGCCCTATCGGTGATTCTTTTTTAAAACAATAGGCTTTAGCTTCTTTTTATGTTCTGAATTTGATATTTATCCTATGTAAACTTGTACGAATCACTTGCCTTTCTTTTCAGTAGCAAGAGGATATGAATATATATCTGCTTTATCAAAGGCTTGTGACATTAATACTGAACATTTATATAAATTTGTGGATGTTAATCTCCATGTAAGATACCACTGTTACCTGTATCTGCTACACATTGGAAAGCAGAGGTTTACTGCAGAGTGTGTGGGCGAGATGTACATCTCTTCCTGAACGTGAGATCTGCTACCTTCTGCAAACATGAAATGGAATAGAGAACTGTTTATGAGAAGGAAATTGCCTGAGATATTATTGTCAAAATCTTATTCTGGAGATAGGCCTATTGATATCAAAATGCTGCAGATGGATAAATAGAATATTCCCAAGTTAGCAATAGTACTTTAGAGCTCTTCAGCTATTGCTAATTTCGATTTTTATCTTCTTGCATTCCTTTTAGATCGATATGCTGAATTTCATCTCATTTACTGGTTGAGTGAGGTGCAAAGACTTCAGGCCAAGTCTCTTGTCCACATAGAAACAAACATCCTTGTGCAGTATTTTGGAAGAAATGCAGATTTTTTTCTTATGGGTGAATACAAAGAATTCTTTCCCCCTTCAGTGCATAGTTTTAATTCATACAGATGGCTATCATAAAATGGCAAAAATATGCCATTTGCACATATAGGGCAGATACGCCGGTAACGTGGAGCAGTTGCGTTCTGATGCGCCAGCGCATCTGACTTGTGCAGAACTTCAGCCTGTGCTGGGGAATCGTAGAATCACAGAAGGGTTTGGGTTGGAAGGGACCTCTAAAGGCCGTCTGGTCCAACCCCCCTGCAGTGAGCAGGGACATCTTCAACTAGAGCAGGTTGCTCAGAGCCCCATCCAACCTGACCTGGAATGTTTCTAGGGATGGGGCATCTGCCACCTCGCTGGGCAACCTGGGCCAGTGTTTCACCACCCTCATCATGAAACATTTCTTCCTTCAATCTAGTCCAAGTCTACCCTCTTTTAGTTTAAAATTGTTACCCCTTGTCCTATCACAACAGGCCTTGCTAAAAAGTCTGTCCCCATTTTGCTTATAGGCTCCCTCTCAGCCCTGGCAGCTGCAGGAAGGTCTCCCCGGAGCCTTCCCTGCTCCAGGCTGAGCCCCCCCAGCTCTCCCAGCCTGTCCTCCCAGCAGAGCTGTTCCAGCCCTTGGAGCGGTGCTGGGGCCTCCTCTGGCCCCGCTCCAGCAGGTCCGTGTCTCTCCTGTGCCGAGGGCTCCAGAGCTGGACGCAGCCCTGCAGGGGGGTCTCCCCGGAGCGGGGCAGAGGGGCAGAATCCCCCCCTCGCCCTGCTGGCCACGCGGCTTTGGGGGCAGCTGGGGATACGGTTGGCTTCTGGGCTGCGAGCACATGTTGCCGGCTCCTGTCCGGCTTTTCATCCTCGAGCCGATGAGGTGCTCCGGGTGTACCTGCCTCGAGGTGCAGGGTACACGAGGCCATTTACAGCGTTTAGTGCGCTCTCTCCTCCTGAGCGGTGCAGATTCATTTTTCAGGTGTGAGCTCATTGTGGGGCCCGGAATGCATTTTGAAATGAAAGGCATGTGAAAATGCAGTGTTACAGCTCTGACTTCCTGTCTTACTAAAGCATGATGTGTTTGGAATAGAGTTTTTTGCTAAACGCTAAGGAAACTCTTTTAGTGAGTGCTTAAAACTGCTCCTTTGGTTAAACCCTAGTGGCATAAATTTAAGAAGCTCAGTGAAGTTCATTGCAAGTAAGTATAAGCTAGATATATGAGAAATCATGGAACTCCAGCCAGGTTTTGGTCAAGAATGGCAGAAGCACTGCAATAGCTGGATGTTACCTAGTCAGGGAATTTATTTGTTCTGGACTCAAGTCAACATTCAGTCACTAAGAAAGTATTTTTGGGGGTTTTTTAATGGGCATTGGACCAGGCCTTTTATTTTGCTTTTTTTCCCCAAAGTCCTTACAAAATTACTCGATACAAATCTGATGTTTGTAGTACATATTTGTGTGCTTTTTTGCGTTTATCACCTATATTGCAGTTGAACATAAATCTTTAATTTAAAACTATTATTTCAAGATACAATGGGAAAAATACACAAATGAACTTATTACTTCTCTGCAACCAAAAAAAAAAAAGGTAGCGTTTGTCAAAAATAAATGTAGAGCATGAAAATTCCTTAACCTTGATTCACAGAGAGATTAAGCAGTGTAATTACAAGTGCAATGACAGTGATGGAGTATAGTTTTTTTAAGTATTGACAAACTACCTGCAGTCTGGAGGGTTTTTTACAAGCCAATATGAAGGCCAAATCTAAATCTTACATATTAGATGTGTCCAGGAAAAACATTACATGCTTAGGGTTTTCTGGTATGGGTTTGGGGGGCATTTTTTTGGTGTGATGTCAACATAAAAAGGTTTTGTACAGCAATCTTGCAAGTTTCAACTCTGTCTTGTTCACAGTGAGATACTTCTATTGTTGGATCTCATTGCTACAGTGTAAATTCTGTACATTCCCCCTCTTAGTTCAGTCAAGTACAAACCCCAAATGATGGCTTTTTGTCTGGCCTTTGCTGTTTAACGGCAGAATCGGACAGTTCAACCACACTGTTTCCCAACCAACGTTATCGTAGTGGGTCCAGTGTAAGTGTGGCACCTGTAGAAGTCTTTCATGGGTCTGTGACAGTAGCTGAATTTAAAGAACTTTTTTTTACCTTTAAAATTCACGAAGAGAAAGAAAACAACAAAAAGACTTTATATATACTTTATTATTTTCTTTAGGATCGTACAACTTCCACAAACCTCTCCTCACTCTACTGTTTCTGCTTGAGAAAAGCAGGCAACTGCAACTTCTGCTTTAGCCCTGTCATTGCTTAATAACCCATTAACAACTTGTCTCTTGGTGTTTAGCCAAGCGTTAGCACTTCCTTTTGATCCTAGATTTAGAATTAGGAAAAGCAAACTTTGCCAGCATGTTAAAAATGAAACTCATGTATTTCCATGTTAAGAGTTTACAGAGGTTTATAGGAGAGGTTATCTTCTGTCCCCGTTGTTCCCCCTGTCCCAACATTCTTGACATTTTTATTTTTTTCATTGTTTCTCTTTTTTTTTTTTTTTGTTCATTTCCAAAGGAATTCTTTGGTCTATGCAGCTCTTTAACAGCATATAAAACAGTACTCGATGTTTTTTCAAAAAACTGTTATACAGTTTCCTCATCTTCTCCAACAGGCAGCTAGAATATGAGCTTTATCACCTTTGGCTGTTACAGGTAAAATATTAGTCCTTGAAATGCTAAGTTTCCTATAGAATTATGCTTCTCAGACAGTGACTGAAAAGCAGTGACGTGAACATTTGAAAAATTAGGCTGAAACCATTAGAAAAATCAGCTGTTTCTATCACAAGATCTGTGAAGATGCAGTCTTTATGTAAAGAAATTTGTTTTGCCCCCTTAGAAAATGCCTAAAAGCAAAAATACTCAGGCATGGCAATTCACATGGCTTTTCTTACTACATGCTCACAGGACGGACAGAACCCAGGTCCTCCACCACTGATACCGGGACTGGGGCAGCAGGGAGGACAAGGTCGTCTTGGCCCTCACAATCAAGGACCTGGTCTTAATAAAGGTAATTAAATATATTGTCTGTTCTTCTGTGAGTAGTTGGCTGTTCCAGCGCAGTGCCTCCAGACAGAAGAGCCTACAGCAGAGTACAGGGCCTTGGCTGACAGGAGAGCTTCCGTAGACTCGAGCTGGAATATAGAGGAAAAGTTTTCCCCCAAAAATAACTTACTGTGAAATGTATGGTGTATGCTTTGTAGAACTGTATGAACTAGAGCATCCTAGAGCGTTTTTAGAAAACGTTACAGAAATCTGCTATGATTTTTTCCCTCAAGGTGACTCCCGTGGTCCACCAAACCATCACATGGGCCCTCTCTCAGATAGAAGGCACGACCAGAACAGTGGTGGTCCTGATCATGGGCCTGAGAGAGGGTTGTTTCGAGGTGGCCAGGAGTGGGGTGATGGTAGAGACAGCAGGGGCATGCCAGATAGACGAGGACCTCACCCAGATTTCCATGATGACTTTGATCGACCAGATGACTTCCGTGACGACTTCCATCCAGATAAGAGATTTGGCCATCGATTACGGGAATTTGAGGGGAGAGGAGGCCCACCATTGCAAGATGAAAAATGGAGACGAGGTGGACCTGGGCCTCCCTTTCCTCCTGATCACAGGGAATTTGAAGGAGGGGGTTCAAACCGTGGGCCTCCTGGTGCTTGGGAAGGACGGAGACCTTCAGATGATAGATATCCACGGGATCCTGAGGATGCACGGTTCCGGGGAAGACGAGATGAGAGGTAAGAATAAATCTACTCATCTTTTTTGGGTTAAAGGGTAAATGGAGGGAGCTCTTTCTTCCTGGTTTCCTTTTCATTAAGGAGTCTATCTGTTTCAGATTTATAAACTGGAAACCAATAAGGAAATGAAAACTCTAATATACCTGAGTATAGAGTCCATAAAAATCATTCAGTAATAGAAGAAAACTTGAAAAATGGTCATTGTACACAGCAGCTTCCGTGTCTTTAAACAGTAAGTAAAGAGAAGTGAGGAAATTTGTAGAGAAGATCCAGTGACACAGGATGAAGATTTGAGACCGTTTTGATGAAAATTGAGAGGAAACTTGAAGGTTAAAGTGACAAACTTTTGAACACTAGAAGTGGATTTTGAGACTTTTGTCTCCAGTCACAAACTACAACATGACTGTAGAGACTATAGAATGAGATGTAATATACTTGAAAGGAGCAGGAACAGTGATCCTACTATCAAATATAAGGGGCAGAGCTACAGCATCTGTTGGACTGTTGAGACTATTTTCTCATGTTTTTGCTTGTAGAAATTTTATTTCTCGTTCTGACTTATTTCTTAATGCCAAGCGAAGAACTCAAAAATAATCTAATTTACAGCAATGTCCATGTCATTGCTCACAATTTCCAAATAAATCACAAAGGGATGAATTTGCTTCTAGTTATCAGTGTTAAGTATGGAGGAATTATGCTAAGTCAGCAAGATTAACTGTCATCGAAATTGCTCCAGATTTATGCTAGTTTAAGTGAGTTAAATTTGGCCTCCAAGGTCTAAGCCTCTCACTGACCACCAACCCCATATGTATAAGAACGTGTACTTGTACCAATATATTGTGGTCTCCACATAATGTGAATTTTGTGTGTTTTAGTTGCCTTTTTAATCATTTTCTTACATTCCTTTTACTTTGCATCTATACAGCTCTTCTTTTAGCTATTTTCTACCTAGCTCTGTAAAGACGTACCTTCCTTTTGTGTGAAGAGTATGAAAAGAAATGAACAGTAACTAAAAGAAGGTAACGATTAAAGCCATTTTAAGAAAGTAAAGTACAGAGAATCCAAGCTGAATGGTCTGCATTATAGAATTCTGAAAGACACAGCAGACACCTTTTAGAAGCTCAGTAGAGATTTTCAGATCTTGCACTGGAAATGCTTAGGGACTGGAAAATATATTATGATCCTGATTTTAAAAAAGGTTTCAGGAAGAGAGTCCAAGAACCTTGTAACCTGACTTGTGAACTAAGAAGAGCCTATTTGTCAGAGTACAAGTGTTTGTGCAGAGAGTTTGGTTTAAAAGGAATCAGCACAGGCTATAAAAGGCTTATTGTGCTTGCAAACTGAATTAACTCCTTCGAATGAAGGTGAATTAGGTGCCATTTACTGCAGATGCTGAGGTGAACTTAATCCCCACCACTTGTTTAGCTGACTTGGTTTGGAATTTAGATTGTAACTGGTTTGATCAAGCATGAGAGGGAAGTGTGTGTATGTGTGTTTCTCCAATTTCCCGTCCTTTTCATCCCTGTCCTGTTCTTACTCTACCTGTGCATATCAACACGATGCTTCTACCGCAGAGACCTGCCTTTTCCTGCCTGCTAATCTGCACAGTGTGTAGTTCTGTATATTAAGGTCCTAGGCCTCAAGGAAGAAGATCTTAAGAGCAGTCAAACAGGAACTGGCCCTATGCAAGGCAGGATTTTACATGTGACTGATAAGAAAAATTGAAAAACGATATACATAACACAGTATTAGGAGCTGTGGCTATGTCAGACGTAGGTATGACAGATGTCAAAACTAAACTGTGTCCATAACATTGCCTGGAAACAAAAGGAAAGGCCCTATTCCTGCTAGCCATAGGACCTTGTGTTGCAAATCTTGGTAAATTACAAGCTAAGCAGAATCACACCATGTCAGTATTAAAATGGAAGGCCCTCTAAAAGAACATCTAGAGGACTGTGCTGTTTCAAGGCTGAACAATATTGCTATGTGGTTATTTGAACCATTTGTACCTGAAACTGTTCAGTTTGTTTTCCCAAATCATCCAGGTTAATGTAAAATGGTTCATTGTCCATACACAGCACGCTCTCCATCCACTGTTGTACCTCTACAGGCACAGCAGCCTCCTCTCTGTATTGTGTTTGTTTTCTGGGAGGTGGAGACAGACCTATTGTTTTTAATTAAAAAAAAAAAAATGTAAAACTTTAAAAATATTGTATTGTGTTATGACTACTGTTAAAATATTTAAATTTGTAATTAAAAGGTTAATGTTGTTAAAATTCTAAATAAAAGTATCTAAAGTTTTGCTTGTAATAGGATGCACTGTGTCGTTAATGAGCCGGGGAAGGGGATGTTGCACAGAGCCAACACCATTCGAGTATTATGGTGGCTACGGTTTGGCCAGTGTGGAACTGGGAAGAGAGGGGAGGTGGGGGGCATCAGTGTGGGCCACGAGTGCTCAGCATTATCTGTGCTGTCACTGAGGGGTGGGCAGGAGCAGCGTGGGGTCGCACTGTGAGGACTCCTGAACCAGTGTGCCTGCACCACCTAAACATCTCACCTGTGCTTGCACAGAAACTGGGCTGTAAACTGAGACAATGGTAACAACTGGTGCTAGTGCCCACTTTTGGAGTTGCAGTAAGACACAGAACATGTATGCACTTCTAGAAGCACTCCAAGTGTTTAAACTAATAATATAAAAGCCAAAACTCCTAGTGTTCATGCAGCCGTCTGTGGGCTTACCTGAAATGGCACTGACAGTTCAGTAAGAACTATTTTTCTCCCTGAAGATCTCTGTTAAAACCCCAGTGTCGATACTGGAGGAGCTACGCTCATTTAAGATGAGATGCAGAAGCCAATCATACCAAATTACTGAAGATGCCATGGTACTTACTAGAGGGAAATTATCAACTTTAGTGTCATAACTACATTTTGCAAAACAAAATTCATTATTGCAGTTGGATAAACTGCTCTTCAGGTTGTAGAATGCCACTGCGCACACTGCTCAGCAGTCACCATCCCTAGAGAGCCAAGTGCAGTCTAGATTCATTTGCTAAAATTGTAGACTCAGAATGTTCCAGCAAAAGAACCCCAGATCACTAGGAATGAGATGCTGGAATGTTTTGTTATAGCCATGACTCTTATTGCTTGTGTCTTTTTCAGTTAATCACTAAAATGGAAAGGAAAAAAGGGAAGGGGAAAGTAAGACCACCACAGTTAAGGGAAATTCACTTACACTTTTCCTTACCTTACCTTATATCTATCATCACTCACTGACTTTTTTTTTTTTCCTTTTCAATAAATGAATGCAGTATATTTGACAATATTTTTCTTGTATGGAAAACCAACACAGTCAACAGAAGGAAATATGAGGGAAAACTATAAAAATGAATAAATGAAGTGCTCAAAGCAGAAAATGAGCGCTTTTCCACCTACAAATCCTATTCTAGTAACTAAATGTGCTACAGTATTAAGTAAAACAGTTCAGAAATGAGTTGATTACTAAACTGAAGCTGACTCAAGTTTATCAATCTCAATTCTGCCTAAAAGCCACATTTGTACCGTGTTCTTTCTTGTAGCTTCAGAAGAGGAGGACCCTCGAGACATGAGGGCCGGGGACCCAGGGGGAGAGATGGCTTTCCTGGCCCTGAAGATTTTGGGCCAGATGACACTTTTGACTCTCCAGATGAAAACTCAAGAGGAAGGGACCATGGTGTTCGGGGGCGAGGTCGTGGTGCTCTTAGAGGTGAGGGGAACATTCTTCCACACTGAAATGCAGAGATAAGGAAGCCAAGACATTTCTTGGGCAAATTACAATAGTTTCATGAATACAATGTCTCTTCTTACTCCCATCCCCTGCATTTCTTACTGCTCAGGAGGCCGGAAGGGTTTGCTTCCTACTCCAGATGAATTTCCACGATTTGAAGGAGGGCGGAAACCAGAATCCTGGGATGGAAACAGAGAACCAGGTAAAAAAAATTGTTGAGATTTGTTGTAGGTAATAGACCAGACTTCTATAATATAACCACTTACCAAAAAAAAAGATTAAAAATCACTCCTTTTTCCTGTACGTCATATGCTCTGATCAATCTTTTACCACCAGAAAAACAAAACATAGTTCTTTGGACTTCTTAAGTCAGAAAAGAAAAAAAAATTTAAGAACAAAAAATGGTTGTGGCCTCAAAGCCTCAATTTTTAAGTTGAATTCTTGTACAGCCCAGAGCTGCCTGTTGTTGTCACCTGTGGATGACTGAAGCATATTTTGTGGGGGGTTTTTTTGAGATATGTATTAATGCCAATAGTAATCTTCCTCTCGGATGGCATCTTCTCTGTTGTTTGCAAAAATAAGGTTTTCAGCTGCAATGTCTGACAGCTGACTGGTATTTGCATTTGTGTTACAAACGGAAACCCCATACGAGGCAAAACTGAGTTTTAGAATGTCATGGAAAAAATGAGCACAAATGACATATGAATAAATAAAGATGAAGATGTGATTGTCTCTAAAATGTATGCAAATATTTTGTACTAAAAATAACACTTTATTTAAACCTGTTTTACCTTTAGCTTTCTTACAACTTGTCCATCTAATATTTGCTTGTTTGCCTGTTGGCATGCGGGGGGAAGCTTTATGTAATTTTAACTGAAAATCTTGTGCCAAATAGTTCGTATTATGTGACTGCCTCCAAAAATGAGGAATAATGATCACATGAACAGTACTTATGATCCTGTTTTTTTCTCTTCATGTTCAGGTCCTCGTCCAGATCACCCTCCTCATGATGGGCATTCTCCAGCTAACAGAGAACGTTCTTCTTCGCTCCAGGGCATGGACATGGCCTCACTGCCACCACGTAAACGTCCCTGGCACGATGGACCAGGGACCTCTGACCACAGAGAAATGGATGCTCCAGGTGGACCTCCAGAGGAGAGGGGCAAAGGTAAAAAGCCCCTTGTATTGAAAACCTTACGTAACACCGGCACATTTTTCAACAGTAGGCTTATCCAGAATTCCTTATCTATTCAGAGGGGATAAAGTGGAAGTGGTAAATATTTTGATCTTACCAGCTGTGAAGCTGAAGACCAATCTTATAGGAAGATAAGAACAGAGGGATTTTCTGGGACATCAAATCCAAATCTTCTCTCCAGCGTCATATAAACCTCTTCTTTGTTACCCTGTTCAAAAGCAGTTAGTTTTGGGCTCCCTGTTACTCCATTTGGAAAACTCTTGTTAAGAGCTTTTTTCCCTAATTTTCTGAACAGTTATTTGAAGTCTTTCCCT
>NW_010521102.1:28749-35329 GCF_000687285.1 Phaethon lepturus
GTGTAAGCATCCATCATCAGACCAGAAATCCATAAAACTCAGTACCTTGTCTTTAGCAATAGCGAGTAGCAGGTACTGAGGGAATTGTTAAGAACACTTAAGTAAGTCTGTAGTGATATGTCCCTGAAATGCTCTCTAAACCTATGGAGATCTGTAGTTCAGTGATTTATTGAAATGTTATTTTTGTATTTAATGGCTTTTGACAGTTACCCTTTTTGCATGCTTCTGTAATTGCTTTAAGAATCGTATCAACTTTTGACATCCACAATATCCATGGACAGAGCTCTAAAACTTAACTGCAGTAGACTATGCTTAAAAAAAAAAAAAAATTTTTCCCTTGTTTTAAGCCTGTCATTCACTAATTTCATTCGATGATGTCTTGTGTTTCGATTGGAACAGTTGAAAGTTGATCCCTATTATTTCTGAACGCCACCTCTGATTGCATCGAATTCTACCATTTCTAACCAGAACTGCCTCTTCTCCAAGTCAGAGCTCCAATCTGTTCAGGTGTTTTCTCTGGGAAGTTGTTCTGTCTCTTTTACTATCCTTATTACCCTGTATATACCATTTTCAATTTTGATTTATCCTTTTGTAAATTAAATGGGGTAACTAGGCATTACACACGCTATTTAAGATGTGGTTTAACCATAGATTTCCACAGCTCACTTGGTTTTATAAGTCCTGATGTTGTATTTCCCTCTCTAACTACTAGTCATATCGCACTGTTACACAACCAGCTACTGTAACCCACAAAATACATTCTTTTGGAGTTTGTAGCTGGTTCAGAGCCTATTACTGTGTACACCATTTCCACAACCATCCTACTAGCCTTGCACCAGTTCTTGACCCTTTTTCCTTCTTCTAAATCTCAGGATTGCTGTTGTCTTTTTTTAATGTTGTCTTTTTTTCAATGTCCTCATATCGACTGCCCACTGTTAGGTAGTGATCAGTGACAGAGATCCTTCTCAGTTGCTTCCAAATGCTGAGCAGCTAGCCTATAGTTGTGAAATTTCTGTTGTTAAACCTCTACTGCACATTTTTGCCGTTGATGCCACTAAATCCCATTCTGCTTCTCTTATTGTTGCCCTGAGGCTCATTTAGTTTTAACTGTATGCCACTCCTCCCCTGTGTGGACTGTATTTCCAGCGTTGTATTAACAGCAGGTTTTATCATTCCTTCACAGATGTTTTTAATAAAACTCTGCTGGTAAACTCCCTCTGTATCAATATTTTTCCTTTCAAAACTGTATGTCGTGTTTCTCATTTAGCCAGCATCTTCTCACATCTGTAAGGATTCTTTCTCCAGCTTCAATAATAATTTCTGCTAACTATCAAATTTTTTATTGAAGTCAAAGCACTTGTTAACTACCACACTTCTTATGCCTACACAACTCATTAATGCACCAAAGAAAGTTTACAATAATGGCAGAAAGCTTCATAAACAAAAGTTTCATATATGGGTTCTGTCACTTTTGGTTGTATTGGTAAAGTCATTTGAAGATTACAACTTCATGGATTATAAACTCTGTGGAACAACTCTATTTTACACAGAACCAAGCAGAGTCAACAAAAAAATCACTTTTGCTGAAGGGGAGCAAAAATACCCTGATTTAGCTGTAGTACATGTCCAGAAAGCACTGTTACCATTCATTCCAAAACACTGTTTGCTATTTTGAGCTCATGACTTGAGGTTTTTTCTTTTACTTTTCATATCAGTACTAAAAAGATCTGTGAGAAGTAGAAAATCCTGTTCCTGGCAGTAAGAGCTCATGTAGTTTATGTTCCCAGTTAGTAAAAAAATAGGTAATTTTCTCAAAAATTTTTCCAAGCATTTTTTTCCAAAAATGGAATGAACAGTAATGTTATTCATTGTCTTCACCACCAACCTCAACTGATCCATCAGTACAATGTTTTTGTATAGGAAAAAAAAGAAGTACTTTGGAAAAAAAAAAAAAGAGAACCACAGATGGTATTAAAAGGATAAGGATCAGGTGTGCCTGGCAGATTTGAGGACACCAGGACCATCACTGTTCTAACTTACTTAAAGTTGCTGACTGTAGCAGACATAATCTCCTTTAATTCCCAAGGAATTACTTGATTGCTGATGATCTTCTGGACTGTCATGGAGATACTAAATATATGTAATAAAAATCATATAGAGGGAGCAGGCTTAAAATTACAGCTCTCGACCATATTTGGTCTGTGAATGATTCTACCACGGAAGAACTAGCTAAATATATGGTATGTCTGAGAAGAGGCATGGCTTAGACTTCAACATCAGTAACTGACTGTGCTTCATTTTTAGGACGAGGAAATGCAGGACCTTCACAGAGAGCGCCAAAATCTGGGAGGTCTAGTTCTTTAGATGGAGACCATCACGATGGATTCCACAGGGATGAAGGTTTTGGTGGAGGCCCTGCAGGAGGCAATAACCCTTCTAGAGGAGGAAGGAGTGGAAGTAATTGGGGAAGAGGAAATAACATGAACTCTGGTCAATCAAGAAGAGGAGCATCTAGGGGTGGTGGAAGAGGCCGATAGAAGAGGCTTTGACTGGGTCACACCCAGTCTTTGCTGGACACTGTTTAAATAGACTGCTACTCTGAACTCATAAAGAGAAAGTAACCCTGCAGCAACACCACAGACCTGGATTCTTAACTGGGATAACTGAATGTGCGTTAGTTCCTAACAAGGGTCTTTTCCTAGATCAATCAACCGCTACTAGCTGCAATACTGTAGCTAGCTTTCTGTTTTGTCCTCTCCACCCCTGTTTTCCTCATCTTCTTTTACCTACTTTGCTTTGTGAAGAGCTGGAATTTTTTTTAAGCATTGTGAGACATGGAGCACCTCCACAGATTTCAGTTCACCTCCAGACAGAAACTTGTTTCTATATGTACAGTTTGTCAGAAGAGTTACATTGTTTTTGTATGAATACAGAATGTAATTTGCGCAAAAATTAACAAAAAATCAACACAGTGTTCGATTCTTTACTCACCTATTACTATAAAGAGGGTTGTCTTTAGGCAAACTTGTGTGTCAGATGGAGCAACAGAACTACCTCCTGAAATCTCAACCATTTAAAGTACTAGTAGCTTACTCCTAGTTTTTTGGTTTATCTATAGAGAACTTTCATTTTCACCTTTAGCCACAGCTGTCTACAGATTACAAGTGGTGCTGACGTTAAAATTCCAAAACACGGGAAATCACCGCTGCTTGCTAGTCTACCATCCTGAAAGAGAAAAACGTGGAACACCATTTAGAAAAAGTTGTCATAGACAGAGTATGAGTTATATCCTGGGCTGCGAGCAAAACAGACATCATGACAAAAAATGTTGTCATTCTACACTTCACCTGGGCAAGTCAAATATCTTTGTTGAAAACAGCACCCGTTTTTAGAAACTGAGGAAGAAGGAAGTTTAGCAGCTTGATTAATATGGATGCATATGTTTTACAATGGCTGTAGGACGCATTGCTTAAAGATATGGGTGTTCAGTAGAGTCTAGTGCATTCAAATGCTGAAGTGCAAACATTGATAGTTGATCACTTTCATCTTAACATTTTTTAAGTATCTTTTTCTTTAGGATGTTGTTTCCTAGTTCTACTAGGGGAGGGAAATGAGGAGGAGGGGTTATTCCCATTTCCCACATTTCATAATAAAGCTGCTTACCAAGCATGACTTTCTGTTTTCCCCATAAATCATTCATATTAAACATCTCCAGGCACTGGGTTATCAAAAGGCTCCTTTAATACCCAAAGCCTCAGTGAAAATTCCATCACGTAAGTACATATCCTAAACCCAGCTCTCAGGAAGGTCCTACATTAAAAGTATAGGATATAATGTATAATGACAAATATCACTACCAGCTTTCCCTCATCCTACCCCCTTGAAGTTCACGTTAATCAGGATAATATGGCAATGTAATTCTATGGCTGACAAGGCTACTGCAACAACATGGTGACACACAGCAGCTATTTTATCTGACTTCTCGTACAGTCAGATTTACTAAAGACTGGCTTAAGACTCGATGACCTATCTTATTTAAAGAGATCAAAGCACAGAGGCTTTCCTGCTGTTCTCTTTGTTCAGTCAATCACAAGTAGAGGGTTGGGTTTTTCCTTAGTTTTTAATTTGTAGTGTGTGAAATGGCATTTGAAAATTATAGTAATTAACTCTGATCATTAGCCTATAAAATCCTTGTCATAGTACTCTAGAAAGACAGAATGGTCTTAAAGAATTAACTGGGAAATAGCTGAGATGCACCCTATATGACAGTTTCTCCTTTCGGGGGGGGAAAAAAAAAGTTCTTTTTACCTCTGTCTGAAGAAGGTCTTTGGTCACTTTTGGTATACATCTGGGGGTTAGGCTCTACCCTGAAGTTTTAATGATAATACTAATGATTTAATCATTAGCAAAGAGGAAAGTTTGCCTCTTCCCCCCCCCCCCCTTTTTTTTTTACAAGCCCTATAGATTTTTAAAGGGCTGAAAGTGACTTGTTTAATAGTTGGGATATGTGATTTAGAGGATGAGCTTTAGTCTTTAATTAAACTACAGTCCTATCAAAACAAGTTAGAGTGCATCAAATAATAGCAAACCCAGCTTTCTTTATCTAGACAAAAGGGAATATGCTTGTTCTTCCTCTGATGGTTGGTTAACTCCTTAAAGAATGGTACTATGGTACTTGGTGTTAAGTGATATTATTCATCAGCGGGCAGCTTTTTTAAGTTTTAAAATATTGCACAATCATGGAATATGCACAACTTCTAAGAAAACTGGATAATTGGTTAGCTTTTCTATAAAATCTTAAAAGGTGACAGCATAGCAGAAGAGACAGAAGAAACTTCCCAGTCTGTGATACTATGACCCACTATTGCTGCAAAAAGGGATAAAATTACTTAAGGGTAATACCTTCCTGTGCTTTTCAGGTGAAGTTGTTCTACCAGTGCTGCATGGAGAATCTGTACGTTCTACCTGCTAGTTTACAGCTCTACATTGTCTAAGATTTGCTTAATTTGATAGTACTGTTAGGAATAAAATGAATTTTACATGCTACAGCTTAGAAGTTGTAAAAATGAGAGAACTAATTTAATGCTATTCTGATAGCTCTGATCTACATAAAGGAAAAAAGTGACCATTAGTGGAATGTCTATACTGACATTTGGTACACAAAGTTTTATTAAAGCAATCTATGTACATTTAAGTACCTCCATTCAACAATTTCAGTTTAATTCGGAGCAAGTACTAGGCAAATATGCTAAACCCCAAGTATTGATAGCAGATAAATATTGCAGTGTTTGGCTTTATTTTGTGTATGAGGCACATATACTCAGTGAGATACTCACTTAGGCTCTGAGCAGGTTAAGCCTGGTAGTCCCATCTACCTGCAGTAGCGCAGTCTACAGCCCAAACCCCCAACTGAAGCACCAAGCTCTGAGCAGAGACTATCAGCCTGAATTCAGCACCTTCCTAAGGCTGCTTAGTTTCTGCAGTGAAACGGAGCTGTGCTAGCTGTGATTCATTACTAGAAAATTACTAGAAAATCTATTTTTGGAGGTCGTACTGTGACAAGTACGCAGTTCCTGCCCGAGGTGAGAGTAAAAAGTATATATATAAAAAATACAGTTCTAAGAGCTGAAGCTACCCCCTTAGAGCCCAGGTATTTGCTACCTCACAGCAGCTGTAAGGCAGCAACACTTGCAAAGGCCAAGGTTTTTAACTAAGATTAGCACCTTTCATCCTATCATTGTCATGCAAGAAGTCTACCCTTGCAGCGACGGGTAGTCTTTGTGACCCACAGCCCCAAGAAAGTTTGTTTTGCTTACTGGATGGCATTTTAAAGATTGTTTTTAGAGAGAAATGCAATTCAGTGGCACGTGGTATTCATACTCACCACTGGTCTAAGGTGGCTGATGACTGCACTAACAGTATGTGTTCGTAGCGTAGGGGTCAGCACAAAAATGAGTTAACGTTAATAGCAGTTAACTATTTTTGAACGTTCACCCCACATGTGATGAGATTTCGCTAAATTGTCTCCGTGTTTGAACATCGGTCAGCCCTACGCACCTCAGCTCCAACAGACTTGTTTTTCACGTTAGCGGGCAAGTCAATAATCACAATTCATCGGCTCCGTAATCTCACTCACGTTTTGAAGTGGGCTGCAGCAGCCACATGGTCCTATACAGGAGGGAGGAAAGTGGGATGCTGCCAGCTCCCCCCCGGAGCCGGAGAGACTCCAGACCATGGCTATCGAGCCGACTTTGTGACAAGGCAAAATCCCGTGCTCTGGGCCGGCTCGGGAGGCTGGCACCAACGCCGCTACACCCGAACGCAGCAAAACGAGTTTAAAGAGTCACCGGTGCCGTTCTTGGGTGCCAGCCGGCGCTTTTCTTGCTCAGGAATTGGCGAGGAAAACCCAGCAGGAACACGATGAAGCGGCGTAAGACGGCGCCATCCTCCTCCCCCGTCTCGGAGAGGTGTCTTCGTGCCCCGCGCCTCGGCCGGCGCCAGCTTCAGTCTCTCAGTCCCTTTGTCCGAATCCCCCCGTGGCGGCGGCGACGCGGGGCTCACACCGGCAGCGCTTTGCCGC
>NW_010521103.1:0-14213 GCF_000687285.1 Phaethon lepturus
CGAGAGGCTCAGCTGTCTGTTGCCTCTGCCTGTAGGACAGCTTGGACCAGTGTCTTGATGCTGTAATGCTCTGTTTCTGGAACGAACCGTCACATTTGTCATCCATGGGACAGGGGAACCAACCCTAGGAGATGCTTGTGGGCAATCTGCTCAGGGAGGGAAGGTGCTGCTTGGGCAGTGCAGGGGGACAGCAGCGACATGACTTGGGGGGGCAAGTCATGCAGGAGAAGGGGAGATAATGTTCTGGGGATGGTGCTGTTTTTCAAGCGGCACCCAAGGAGGAGCAGGAAGAAGAAGGGGAAAAAAGAAAAAGCCTGGTGTGGTTGAGATGAAGCTGAGATAAGTGAGGCCATGTTGTGCACAGGCGAGAAGCTCTGAGCCTCTAAGTGCAGGAGTTGTCTGAGCTAAAATGGCTGCTCCCAAAGCTCAGAGGACTAGGGCAGCTTAGTGAGTCTTAAAGCTTCAGTGACGCAGGGGCTCATATCTCTTGAAAGTGTGATAAACACATTCAGCAGAGCTGTGGCTTGTTTGGCTGAGATGAAAGGACTAAGCTTGGGGGATGGGTAGTGAAAACTGGATGATCTGCTTTTCTGTGAAGTGTTCTAAATGCAGGAGTCGTCTGCTCCATGGAAAAATTTGTTTTCAGGTCTAATGGACTGTGCTAAAGGAGACGTGGGGTGGGGCTTCACTCACTGCTGTAATTTGATCCAGAGCAGATAGCAACCTCTTCCACACAATTTGGTCTGGTGCTTGCACATAAAAGCTTGAGTATCTCGATTATTGTAACTTTGTTAGCTGAAAAGAAGCTGGTGCAGCGTTCATTTTCTTTATTGGTGGTGGGAGGGAGAGGGGGGAGAGAAAGGACACAGCGCAGCCTGAGAAGTAGCATAGGTAAATACGTGTAGAGCCTCTGTGCTCAAGAGTGTCCAGAGTTTGACTTGCTAGAAGTTTATTTTAGCAGTCTATCGGAAGAAGCATTCTTTCGTATAAAATCCTGGTGCAATACCCTCTCTTGTTTCTGTGCCCTAATGTTTTGGAGCTTTGTCCTTGCTGCGGAGGTAGCTTCATACTCTACATACAATAAATAAACACATGGAATTTTTAGTGCTTTGGGCTGCCCTTGTGTCTTGGACCTCTGAAATGTCCAGTTTATCATCCGTTCCCAGCGCTGTGCATGGAAGCTTAAAGAACTAATTTCTGCATTAACATAGGAAGGTTGCTGTTGTGCTTAAGTACTACACAGGGTGGGAGTGTCTAAGGCTTTTGTCTTGCTTGTGCTTTGTGTCTCCTCTCCTTCATGGTGTTCTCCTTCTCCTTCCGCACGAAACATACAACTCTCTTGCCGGATTAACTGGTCACAAGCTGCACCACCATTCTTAATGTTACCATATCTTATGTTGCTTTGTACTTCAAGGTATGCAGGGCTTTTGGATAAATAAAGGAAGTAATGATGTCTCTGAGTATTTTTAACTCCTATTTCCATTGTACTTCTGCAGTATTCTTATTTGCATTGCTGTCCCTCTCTTACTCCAGCCCTCTCCATCCCCCAGAATGCTAGCGCGCAGAGGTCATGTCCCCAGAATAGACTAAAATGAAACTGTAAACATTTTAACAAAGAATGGAGATGCCATTACAAAGCTTGGTGGAATTAGGTCAGAGCAAAGCATTCTACCTTGGCTTCATGTAGCTGTATCTCATCTTGCAGTTATGTCTAGGTTTTCCCACCAATATCAGGACTGATTGGATGTTGAGAAGAAAGGCCAGTTTCTTGCTGTGAAGGCTTTTGATCTATGATAGTGGGACAGGCAGGACTTGGCAACTACCAGAAAGGTTAGAGTGGGTCTCGTAAAGGCAGAAGCCACTGTCTTCTGATTGTAAATTTCAGTGCATGACTGGAAGTAATGTACTGTTTCTCTAGCATACGAGTTGTGGTCTTTGAACAAGACAAACTTCTGAAAAACAGCCCTATCCTGTGTAATGGAAAAGCCAAGAGGACGAAGTCCATTGAATCAATAGTCACTTGTCAGAAAGGTGACTGTAGTGTTGAGTCAGCAACTTATGAGCTACCTAGATAAGACTTTATGTGAACCTGAATTGATGCCTCTTAATGTCGTAAGCAAAGGTTGAGTTTTACGCCTCAGTATTTGGAGAATCTCTGGAAATGACTGAGTCATCATAAGCTTGGTATTAACCTATTTTCAGGATTCATTACAATGGCATTGCTGTAAAATCTCTTTCTTCTTCTCTCCTTCCCCTGTTTTTCTTGCAGAATTTTCTAATGTAAAAGATCATCCCTGAACCATGGAGGTGCTGCAGTGTGATGGCTGTGATTTTCGAGCTCCATCTTATGAAGACCTCAAAGCTCACATTCAGGATGTTCACACTGCTTTTCTACAGCCAACAGATGTCTCTGAGGAAAGTCCTAACCAACCAAGGTCTGGTTCCATGAATGCTAGCAACCAGACTGAGGTTGAATTTTCTTCTGTAAAGGATGAATTTACAATTGCAGATGAAATAGCAGGTAAATCTCAATTCTAAGATTGATCTCAACTCTAAGACCTCAACTCTAATACTCTGTTTTCCATGTGCTTGGTTCAGTGTGTTCTAGTTTCTACTTTTAATGTGATTTTAAAAACTCATATCATCTTTATTGCTGTGTCAGCAAAGCAGATGTCTAGCTTCAGCTATACTGGTTCTGACCACGGCTTTTTCTGTAAATGCAAACACTGAGGATGATTTCATTTCGCAGCTGCTTTTCATGTATTTCTTCATATTGCTTTTTGGTTTTCACATTTTCATGGTTGTTCTTTGCTACCATGAATGACCTCAGAATTTTCAACTGCATTAGTGTACTAGCTTTCTTTTTCCCCCAAGAAGATTAGATTATTTTGGAAGTTATCTATCCGAGATGGTCACATATGTGTAGGCACTATGCATAATGGTAATTTTCCTGAGCATTGCCAGACCGCCAGCACTGCCAAACATGTAGCTATCACCATAAGCGAGGGAATCCTAGTGTAATTATTATCTACTCAGGTTGTGGTTGCGTTGTTATGTGTACAGGGTGGGTGGAGAAAAAGCCTCTTTATTTGATTTTGATTTATTTATGTATACACCTTAATTCTCATTTTAGGGCAAAATGCAACAAGTCAGATGGGGACTGGAAGTTACTATAGCCAGAGCCAGACTTTCTATGGTCAGCACATGGCTCCAAATCCTAAACCAACCAACAAGTTTTTCCAGTGCAAGTTCTGTGTGCGTTACTTCCGTTCCAAAAACCTCCTCATAGAGCACACACGCAAGGTTCATGGAGCACAGGCTGGGGGGAGCTCAGCGGGGCCACCAACTGCTAGTTCCCTAAATTATAACATCATGATGCATGAAGGGTTTGGCAAAGTTTTCAGTTGCCAGTTCTGCACCTACAAGTCACCCAGACGCGCAAGGATTATTAAGCACCAGAAGATGTATCACAAAAACAACCTGAAAGAAGGTTCAACTCCTCCTACGGCTCCCGCTGCTATGTCTGAATCAACGTCTGCTTCTGTGCCAGTGCAGGAACCCTGCAAGGAGCTGCCTGCAGAGGTGGTGGAGCGGAGCATTTTGGAATCCATGGTCAAGCCCCTGACGAAGTCTAGGGGCAACTTTTGCTGTGAATGGTGCAGCTACCAGACACCTCGAAGGGAGCGCTGGTGTGACCACATGATGAAGAAGCACCGCAGCATGGTAAAAATACTGTCAAGCCTGAGGCAACAACAAGATGGAACCACTGCACCTGATGTACAGAGTAAGAGTGCCCAGAATGCCTCTCCGAATTCTAATTATATCTCCATGAATACAACGGGGCGTGAGATGTCAAATGCTAATGTCTCAAACTTCAGGAGCTCGATGGGTAATTCCCTTATCAGGCCCAACTCTTCTACATCTTCCAAGTTTTCTTCTGTGTCTTACCCTCAAATGAAGCCTAAGTCACCTCACAACTCGGGCATGGTTAATTTGTCTGACAGATCCCGCTATGGAATTGCTGATATGACGAATTCTTCTGCTGACCTGGAAACAAGCAGTATGCTAAATGACTCCAGCTCAGATGAAGAGCTAAATGAAATGGACAGCGAGAATGGCTTGAACTCCATGGATCACCAGACCTCAGGAATGTCTGCAGAGCAGCTGATGGGATCTGATGGCAACAAACTATTGGAAACAAAGGGAATTCCCTTTAGAAGGTATATGAACAGGTTCCAGTGTCCTTTTTGCCCTTTCCTGACGATGCACCGCCGCAGCATTTCCCGTCACATTGAGAACATCCACCTGTCTGGGAAGACAGCTGTGTACAAGTGTGATGAATGCCCTTTCACCTGCAAGAGTTCATTAAAACTTGGTGCCCACAAGCAATGTCACGCAGGAACAACATCAGACTGGGACACTATGAACTGTCAGACTGAAAGCATCACCTCTTCTTTGAACGACAGCACAGTGTCTTATGAGAGTGGAAATATAAATGGCAGGAAGTCAGCTGGGATGATGGAACCAGTGCAGCCGCAGCAGCAGCAGCAACAACAGCAGTCACCCCAGCCCCACTCGCAGCATCCATACAAGTGCACAATGTGCAACTATTCCACCACAACTTTGAAAGGCCTCAGAGTTCATCAGCAGCACAAGCATTCATTCTGTGACAACTTGCCAAAATATGATGGACCACCATCAAATGCACCACAAGAGAGTGAGGCAGATGCTCACCCCTCTGCCAGCACAGTGAAGAAGAGTCAGACTTCCATCCTTGGGCTCTCATCTAAAAATAACTTTGTTGCAAAAGCCCCTCGGAAAGTGTCAAATGACTTCCCTTTAGATCTCTCTCCAGTGAAAAAGAGAACTAGAATTGATGAAATAGCAAGCAATCTGCAGAGCAAAATCAACCAAAACAAACAGCAAGAAGATGCTGTGATTAATGTAGAGGATGATGAGGAAGAGGAGGAGGACAATGAGGTGGAGATAGAAGTGGAGTTAGACAGAGAAGAAGAGCAAACAGAACCAATGATAGAGGTTTCCAGTTCTTATGCACCCCAGCAAATGTGGGGCAGAGAGGCTAATGATTCCCAGAAGGAAACAAACTTCAGAAGCATGCAGCATGACTACAATTCCGCCAATGGAGCAGAGATTGAGCTGACTTTATCTGAAGATGAGGAAGACTATTACTCTTCTGTCAGCATGAAGGACCATCAGAGCCCTAATGCATCTGTCCTGGGGAGCCAGTCAAACTTATATGGTACTGATCAGAACAATGAGAATTCAGAGTTTAATGACTCTGGCAGGCTTTACTATTGTAAACACTGTGATTTCAGCAACAAATCTGCCAGGAGTGTTAGCACCCACTACCAGCGAATGCATCCCTATATTAAATTCAGCTTTAGGTATATCCTGGATCCCAATGATCACAGTGCAGTATACCGGTGTCTTGAGTGCTACATTGACTACACAAATTTTGAAGACCTGCAGCAGCATTATGGGGAGCATCACCCTGAAGCTATGAATGTACTGAACTTTGATCATTCTGATCTGATCTACCGCTGCCACTTCTGCTCTTATACAAGCCCGAATGTTAGAAGCCTGATGCCACATTACCAAAGAATGCATCCCACCGTGAAAATTAACAATGCAATGATATTTTCAAGCTATGTTGTTGAGCAGCAAGAAGGGCTGAACACAGAGTCTCAGACACTGAGAGAGATCTTGAATTCTGCTCCAAAAACTATGGCAACCTCCACCCCCGTGGCTCGTGGGGCTGGTGTGCCAGCTAGTTTTAACAAAAGTGCCACCAAAAGCTTTAGTCCTGAGTGTGAAAATCAGAAAGAACCTTCAGTCAATACTGTGGTTGTTTATGACTGTGACGTGTGTTCATTTGCAAGCCCTAACATGCATTCGGTTCTGGTGCATTACCAGAAAAAGCACCCCGAAGAAAAAGCATCATATTTCAGAATTCAGAAGACCATGCGTGTAGTCTCTGTTGACAGGGGCTCTGCCCTGGCTCAGATGTCTTTTGAGCTGGGGACACCCATCTCCCCCAAATTGTCCAACTTGGCTTCTCAACCTCCAGCTCCACCCCCACCACCCCCAGACCTCGCTACTGAACTCTACTATTGCAAACACTGTTCATACAGCAACCGCTCAGTTGTGGGAGTGCTTGTCCACTACCAGAAAAGGCACCCAGAGATAAAGGTCACTGCCAAGTATATCAGACAGGCGCCCCCCACTGCAGCAATGATGAGGGCTGGTGAGTTGCCACCTGGTATTCAGAGGCCACCAGTGTCAATGCAACAGTTGAACCGGGGTGGATCTGAGACCTCTGTGAATCCTCCTGAGAATGAAATGTTCTTCTGCCAACACTGTGATTATGGAAATCGGACCGTGAAAGGCGTGCTTATTCATTATCAAAAGAAGCATCGTGACTTCAAAGCTAACGCAGATGTGATTAGGCAGCATACAGCCACCATTAGAAGCCTTTGCGATCGCAGCCAGAAGAAATCGACTGGCAGCATGCCTGCTCACACCTCCAGCACTGAACGGGACAAGTCAAAGCTGAGAGCCCTCAAATGCAGACAGTGTAGCTACACATCACCTTACTTCTATGCATTGAGGAAGCATATCAAGAAAGACCACCCAAATCTGAAGGCCACGGTCACATCCATTCTGAGATGGGCATTTTTGGATGGCTTGATAGAAGCTGGTTATCACTGTGAATGGTGCATTTATTCACACACAGAGCCAAGTGGTTTGCTCGTGCATTACCAAAGGAGACATCCTGAGCATTATGTTGACTATACGTATATGGCAACTAAACTCTGGGCGGGTCCTGATCCTTCCCCTCCTGCCCTAGTGATGCCAACAGAAATAAAGACCTATAAATGCAGAGACTGCATTTTTGAAGCATCTTCCATTTGGGATATTACTAATCACTACCAAGCATTTCACCCTTGGGCCATGAATGGAGATGAGTCTGTGTTGTTAGATATCATTAAGGAGAAAGATGCTGCTGACAAATCCATCCCGCAGCCCGATGAAGCTGGCGCCAGGATGGATTCTGAAGACCAGATAACAACATCACAGATGGATCAGGATGCAGAGTGTGCAGAGGATCCCAGCCTTTCCCAGGAAAAAACTGTCCAGCTGGCTTCTGCAAATCCTGCTATCTCCTCCACTCCGTATCAGTGTACAGTTTGCCAGTCTGAGTACAACAACTTGCATGGCCTCCTGACACATTATGGCAAAAAGCATCCTGGCATGAAAGTGAAAGCTGCGGACTTTGCTCAGGATATAGACATTAACCCAGGGGCTGTATATAAATGCAGACATTGCCCATACATTAATACACGTATTCATGGCGTCCTCACACACTACCAGAAAAGGCACCCGTCAATAAAGGTCACTGCTGAAGACTTTGTGCATGATGTGGAGCAGTCAAATGATATTGCTCAGAATGATGTGGAAGAGACAAGTAGGATTTTCAAGCAAGGCTATGGTGCTTATCGGTGCAAACTCTGCCCTTATACCCATGGAACACTTGAGAAGCTGAAAATTCACTATGAGAAATACCACAATCAACCCGAGTTTGATGTTTTTGCCCAGTCACCACCAAAGGTGTCTGCCTCGGTGGAGCCAGACATGGTGACTGAAATCAAGACCTCCCCAGAAATTGCTGCTGAGGATGTTGGAGAAGTCTCCGTGCCAGCACCTCATTTCTCCAGTTCTCATTTAGTGTCTCACACAGTTTTCCGGTGTCAGCTCTGCAAATACTTCTGCTCCACCCGGAAGGGGATAGCGAGGCACTACCGCATCAAACATAACAACGTCCGGGCACAGCCAGAGGGCAAGAACAACCTCTTCAAATGTGCTTTGTGTTCATACACCAACCCTATCCGCAAAGGGCTTGCAGCACACTACCAGAAAAGACATGATATTGATGCTTACTACACTCACTGCTAAGCAGCCTCTAGGACGGTAAGCGTCAAACCCAATAAAGTGATCATTCCATCTCCTCCCAAGGATGACACTCCTCAGTTAAGTGAGGAGCTGAGGAGGGCTGTAGAGAAGAAGAAGTGCTCACTTTGTTCCTTCCAGTCCTTCAGCAAAAAAGGTATTGTGTCCCACTACATGAAGCGTCACCCTGGTGTTTTCCCTAAGAAGCAGCATGCGAGCAAGCTGGGAGGTTACTTCACTGCCGTGTATGCTGATGAGCACGAAAAGCCAACTCCAGCAGAGGAGAGGAATGACTTTGAAAAGCCTGAGGTGGAGACTGAGGCTCAGGAAATTGAGTGGCTTCCCTTCAGGTGCATAAAATGTTTCAAGCTGTCGTTCAGCACAGCAGAGCTGCTGTGTATGCATTACACTGACCACCACAGCAAGGATTTGAAGAGGGACTTTACCATACTGGGAAGCGGCACCCGCTCTCAGAACCCTGTCTACCAGTGCAAGCACTGTGATACAAAATTGCATAGCACGGCAGAGCTGACCGCACACTTGAATGGTCACAACGAGGAATTCCAGAAGCGTGCCAAACGTCAGGAGAGGAGGAAGCAGCTTTTGAGCAAGCAGAAATACGCAGATGGTGCTTTTGCAGATTTCAAACAGGAGAGGGTAAGGATTTGTGTGTCTGGTCTCTTTCCCTGCTCTCCACTCCCTGCCAGGGAGACCACTAACGCCCACTTGCATGTTCTCATTGACAGCCAAATGACCACGGGCTAATGAATGACTCAGCGTGCCAGTGGACTCCATAAGTCAATTATACATTCTGCTTTAATTTCCTCATTCATCCTCCACATCTCCCTAGGTCCTGTAGGAAGCCCTGTTCCTTCCTACTGCTTCTTTCAGTATTTTCTTTATATTCTTCCCTTCCTCCCACCCTTCTGGAAGGCCATCTGTATCTGAGCGCTACTTGTTCTTCTGTGGCAAGGCTGCCATGTTCTTTGTTGCAGATTCTTTACAAAATGTCCCATCCCTCTCTTCAGTCTACCTCTGAATAACACATCAGAGTTATCAACCTTCACTCAGTACTTTCTTTGATTAAGCACTCAATATTAACAGGATGTGAATCTCTCTGGTGACTGAAGCTTTGGGCAAGTGCCTCATAAGCAGAAGGCCAAATTGTTCTCCTTTTCTTGCCTGCTTGCCTTGTTCCTTCTGCGTCTGTTTGAAATATACTTGCTGTGGAAAAGCTCCACACAGCTGTTAGGGAAGTCGTGATGTCATGGAAGAGCACAGTTTCAGGCCAAACTGAATGGACTTCTAGAGGACCACTGTTAAGCAGAAACTGAAGGTTTCTGCTGCACAGATGTCTTGTCCACTTACTCTGGAGGCATTAATAAATGTCTACAAAAACTGACCTTGCAGTTCTGCAAAACAGGACATGTGTACATCAAGCCTAATTTCCCTTCAGGTGTAAAATATGATCTATGTTCCTAAAAATGAGGTAACAAAGCATACTTCAGTGATACATGCTTGTGTATCAAACAGGCTTTTGGACACTTGGAAGATGTTGCTAAACTTAAGGAGAGAAAGGTGGTTGGCTACAAATGCAAATTTTGCGTGGAAGTCCATCCAACACTTCGAGCCATCTGTAATCACCTCCGCAAGCATGTCCAGTATGGAAATGTCTCTTCTGTGTCAGCTACAGTAAAGGTAGGAATTTTAAAAAGGTGATTGTAAAGTGACTGCAACTTATTGCATTGTTTAAAATAAAGCACTTATTGAAAACCTATGGAGGGCTCTTGTGAAGCTGAATGGGTTTTGAACTGGGTATTCCAGTTCAGCATGATGTTTTAATCTAATGCTAAGTTTCTGAAGTGCATTTGGTTTATTTTAAGATGTTTTAACTTTTTTCCACTCTCGATCCAGGGGCACGAAGACTATTTAATTCTCATTTCTTCTCAGCCACAAAGGAGTTGATGTCGTTGATGACCGAAAGACTTGGGTTATGAGCAGAAGGCTTTCTCTCAGCTCTTCTGGGCTACTTTTCTGCTTAGTTAAACTCTAAAAGAGCTGCTTTCGTTCTTTTTTTCTTTTTTTTTCTTTTTTTTTTTTTTTTTTTTTTTAAGAAGAGGAAGTGTGCACATGCAAATGTGTGAAGCTGCTTGTGGTACACCTTTCCACATGAAATTTGCACACTGGCTCCAAACAAAACATTCAATTGCCAGCTGAGCAGGTGGTCCCATTCAGGTGATTAGGTGTAAATGTGTTGTTCCTTTCTTCCTGTGAAAGGGGGTGCCTTCTAGGGCATCTCAAAGGATAGGCCATGCTCCACAGATTTCCAAGATATTGGCAGGGGTAGTGAAAGTGCGACAAGGCTGTGGGAACTCGCTGTGTATTCCTCGTGGTCCTGCAGTGAGCTCTTGGCAAAGATGCCTGCTGCCTCACTAAGAGTGCTTCTTTCATGACATTGGCTGCTGTGAGAAAACCGAGTCCTTCACAGCCTAACTCTTGCTACCTGAGAGAGCTTTCATTGCTCTACGACTGACCTTCCTTTACCTTACCGGGTACTGCTGACACATTCAGATGCTTCCCTCCTAACAGACCATTTCCTCTTCTCCTTGCTTCTCAAGTGAAGTTTATGTAGGGTCAATACTTTCTTTTGAGTAAATAGAAGTTTTGCAGCAGGGAACAAAAGCTGAAATCCATGGCCAGAAGAATATGATGGAAATGCTCTTAAAGGTTATTAAAGTTGCTGCAAAAGTGGACGCTCTGATTAGAAAAGGGAAAGGAAAGGAAAGTTAGGAAAGGGAATAAAAAAACCACTTTTTCTGTTTGCTTTTTATTCTTAAAGAGCATTCTAGGGTCCTAGATTACTGGCCTGTTTCTTGTGAATTTGATGTTGATGGACAAGTCTAGTGTAGACTAGACTACTGATTTAGTCTGCAGAGTAGGTACACTGTAAGATAGAGCAAAATAAACTGACATGAACTTGCTCTATATCTTACTAATGTTTATCTGATCAAGTTTAGAAGATTCATATCAAGACTATTGAAACTTTATTTAGTTTCATGTCTTTTGCATTACCTGACATAAATTTGATCAAGGAGTGAGATTCTTTTTTTACATGTGCATGTATGTACATAATAGATATGATTAGGTTTTTCCCTCCCAAGAGTGGAGCCTTTTTCCAGAAAGACATTGCTGTAGAAGTTGTGTAGGGATATATTTAGAAAGATAATGCAGTGGGAAACCTAGGCATTATAATGAACACATGGGAAAGGCTGAGGGGCAGAAGGGAGAGACAATTGATGGCTTTGGGGGGGTATGTGTTTTTTAGCAGGAAGCTGAAGATTCTTCAAACACAACTTTGATGGAGGGTTGTGAGGGAGCCAAAGACCCTGGCATTGTGGAATTTACAGAAGCTGAATCTGGAGCATCCTTGGAAGATGAAACCAGGCCTGGGGGCTACCACTGCAGCCAGTGTGACCGGGTTTTGATGTCTATGCAGGGTCTGCGATCTCACGAGAGGAGTCACTTGGCTTTGGCCATGTTTACCCGGGAAGACAAGTACAGCTGCCAGTATTGCTCCTTTGTCTCTGCTTTCAGGCACAAGTAAGTTGTGGCTTTTATTTTTGTTTTCAAAAGAAGCACAGACTAGCACTACTGTTTTGTAGGTTGACATTGAAGAAGAGTGCACTCAGCTTGATATTGAGCAATGCTTTCCTTGGCATTTAGGTATTTTCCATACTGCAAAATCTTTGGCCGTTATGAGTGGCTATTCGTAAAAGCTCACATCTTTATATCTTCTTGAATTTATTTAAGCCCCTTTTTTTGCATATACGGGAAAAGCACACAAGCAAGAGAATAAGACTTCTTTCAGTAGGCAAGCAGGGAAGCCCACCATTTATGCAACCATGTCAAATGCATGAGAGTTAAGAAGCCAAAAAGAGAAAAGTATTTTCCTTGTTAATCTTTCATATATAAGGAAATACTGCTACATATAACTACCTTGTTTATAATTACTACAACTCTTTGATGATTGAGTTTTCATTTCTATTGTTAAATAACTGTCATAAACTTACCTTAAAATTAGATTTTTTTTCTTTTCTTAATTATGGTATGTAATTTCAGTCTACAAATATTTCAGGTTCATACCAGTGTGGGATACTAGTGACTCCCTCAGCCTGTTTCCATGTCTGATGTAGCATGTGAAAAATACAGTCATCATTAATAGCCACATTTCTTATGATTTCTTTCTCTAAGGTTGACTTTGCCTTAAGCTGGATAGTTTTAAAAAATATTTTAACTATAATCATATGTATATGGCATGCCCCCAGAAAATGGGACTTGAGGGATATTTTCCCTTGACATCTTTGACTTACAGGTACATGTTTTCGCTAATTTCTGGGGCATAAGCTGCTTATTTACCACTTCAACAAAAGAGAGACCCAGCTGTTCATTTGATGTAGGCATTCATAGCACTGTCAATAGTGCTCTTAAATTTGTTGAAGATGTCACTCAGTATGTTAAAAAACAAGATTTCTGCTAGTGTCACAGTGTTGCAAAAGGATGCCACAGTTTGGTCTGCCTTGTTGAAGAGGTCCATGGGATTTAGTAGCCAACAGCAAGAAAAGGACTGGGGGAATGCATGGGTACTACTGGGCATATCCCACCCTGCTTTGGCAAGGCTGACAGTAGGGGTGCCCCTACCTCATATAACTTACACATCCTGCTGTTTGGCTAGTAAACTGGTTTGCTTCCAAAACCAGATTTGTGTTGAGTTTCGTCTCTAGTCACTCTGTTTCCTACCTAGGAAGTGGATAAAATCGTGCCCTGCAAGTAGAAGAACAGGTAAGTTAGAAAGTTGTGGATGGCAGGGAAGAACTTTACAGGTATCACCTAACTTGATAATAGGTGTTGTTGCTGTTGTTGAAGTTGTCTGCTTTATCTTTTATTTTTGTTTTTGATGCAATTACACTCTTGGGAGATGAAGTCTGTGAAAGAAACCAAACCAAATGTTTAAACAGCCCACTGTTCTCCCAAGTCTGACCAAAACTTAAAAACCTGCCTTTGGAAGAATTTTGCTGGTGAAGTATGGTGAATATAGTTTAAATTATTACTGTGTAGAATAACTGGAGGTGTATATTTATAATAGCTTGATATGTGTTATATACATCTTTGGCAGTTTACTTTAACTGTTAAGGAAGCTCATTCCCTGTCAGCTGTTTAAAACAAGTTTTATTCTATGGAAACACTGCAAGTGTTCAATGTCTTACTTATTTAGGAGACTTTTTTTCCCATTTCTCTGTAAAAGCTGTACATTTTACCTTGCCACAAACTCCATCCTGGATTTCTGTTAAATTGTATTTGTATGAAGTGGCCCTGAGAGGAGACATAAATTTATTTTTTTGCTGTCATCAGATCTTTGAATACACAGACTTCAGTGTTAGCTCTCGTAAACAGGGATTTTCTGGCTCAGGCTGTTGTCAGTGTGGGACTAAAGATCCCGTGACAATCTTGTGTAGTGTGAGAGGGCTGGAACAACCGCCACTTGATCTATGTGTTGATATTCAGTAAAAAAAAGAACAAGATTATTTAGGAAAAATAAAAGGAAATAAGCCTGAAATACATCTAGAATTAGGATGGCAGTTGGGGGGTAGCTTTTGCAGATTGCCACTTCTCCAGTGTGCTGTATCTGCCCTGTAGTTTTTCCATCACCATGCATAAGATGAGTCAAACTAAGATGAGATCACAAAGGATGAATGTGTCCAAAGAAGAGGTTGTACTGGAAATGTTTACAACCTGGGCTGAAACTACCTGCCTGCCACCTGGAGACTGTGGATTCATGACTGTCAGTCACAGCACAGGAATGGCAGAGCTCTGCAGGACTCACTTAGATAGAAGGAATTTGATCTTTTGTTAGAAAATGTGGAACAACATCCTTTTTTGCCTTCCAAACTTTACTGAGCTGTTACAAAAAACTGTAGAGAGAGAGCAGGTTCTGATCGCCCCCCAGTATTCAGGCTGTCGGTAGCTTCCAGTTTCACTGAAGAAAGTAGAGGCTGGTCTTTGCCACCCCTTCTTCTCTTGTTGAGCTTCACGCAGGATCTCCCACACTGTTACTTCTGAAACTGTACTGCCTTTTAATCCTGGAACTCATCAACTGCAGCCTGCTGGCATCCTCCCCAGAGCAGGATCTCTAATCTGCTTTTGCTGCTGTAACAAAAAGGAGGCTTCCTCAGTAAAGCTGGTCAAAA